>NW_022103955.1:2458461-2483927 GCF_000313985.2 Echinops telfairi
TCTCTAATACATGAGTTTCTGTGGATTTGTTTCTGTAAAGTACCCAGACTAATACTGACATATTTCCAAAAGCAAAGAAAGTACAAAACTAATATTAATACATATATATTTCAAAATTCACTACCTTTAAGTCATAGTGATCCTGTAGGCTCATAGTGATCCTGTAGGACAGTGTAGAACTACCCAAGTGGTATCTGAGGCTGTAATTCATTAAAGGAGTAGAAACTTTTATCTTTATCCTGCAGAGTGGCTGGTCACCAAAAGTATCAGCATATAGTGACCCAGAGATATTTGAAAAACAGAATTACCTCATTCAAATGTCCAAATCTGAACACAAAAAATTTCACAATAGAGTACTACTTTCCAAGTTTACTCTGGATCACTGAATATACATTATATATAATATATAATTATATATTATTTACATATGCACACATATAATGCTTTATATATATTTATATATTTTGCACCCCCCCCAAACATGTGAAAAACATAAGAACTACAACCAAAATTTGGAGTTACCTCTATCAAAACCCAAACAGAATGCCAATTTTCAGAAGATTCTGAGTCATGCAAAACCTAGGCATTAAAATCAAACAGGACAGACATTGAACGAAAGGAACTGAGAAAACACACAGCAAGACAGTGTAACTTAGTCAAGTTTGTGAACGTACTGAAACATAGCTTTGTCATTCCAAGAGTAGTTACCCTTGCAGAGTCAGTAAGGCTTCATGGAAATGTGACTGAATGTACCTTTTTTTCTGGTGCCAAGTTTCCTAGACCCTCCAGAGATCTCACTAGGAAGGACAGCTTTGGCAACCTGTTTTCTAATTATACCACTTGTTTTCTTGTAAAAAAGATACCCAAATTTCAAATTTAATTTAAGGAGAAACTTTTTTAAGTCTTAAAAAGAGACAAAGAAACCTTATCTGGATGAGGGAGGCCATTAGCATGAGATCAAAATAGTACCTGAGGATTCACAGTCAAGAAGTAAGCTCTGTCAGGCCTGAAACAAAGGGAAGTATCACAAATTCATGATCAGTGGCAGATCAAGACATCGCAGTTACAGGTGGAACTACAGAAGCATGAACACGCCTGGGATATATACTGGAATATGTGTATATATATATATATATATATATATATACACACACACACACACACACACACACACACACACACACACACATATAATTATCAGATAGAAGAGTTTACAAGTTTGGTCCAGGACTTTATGACCAAGGCAGTCAGGCTATGTGATCCCCCAATACTGTCCATTAAGGACACATATAGGCAGGCTCCTAAGAGATTTCCCCTCCCTAGACTGGCAACATTGTCTCTCAAATATGGTGATGAAATTAGGACATTTGCGTATAACCTGTAATTAAAATAATTCATGAAAACCAAAACAACCTGACAAGAAATATTAAAGGTAGTTCTTCAAATATGTGACATCATGTAGAATTTAATACAGATATGGAACTATTCAAAGCAAAACAAACCTATTCTGAAAAAAAAGGGGGACCAGACATATCAATTTGTATTGACGACAAAGTGAAAAGAGGGCATAATGTTGTTACAGAATTTCCAAATGGAGAAGAAGTCAAGTATATTTATATGTGCTCACTTGGGTGAAGGAACGGCAATATTCCATGAGAGAGGTTGGCAAGAAATGATGGAGGTGTCTGAAAGAAGTTCAGTTGTCAAAGGCAAGAGAAGTCAATACTCCTATACACAGGTGTGCAATTATGGTGCTCCATGTATATATGAATGTGTAGATATACAGGCTGAATGGCTGTAGGTGAGAGAGTGAGGATATACCTCCAAATATATGTAGATTTGACAGAGGGTATTTGAACATGGGTAAATAGCTTTCCTACAAATATATATGTGAATGGGGTGGAAAATACAAGGGGTAACGTTTGAAAACCCTTTAGACATAATCAAATACCTTGAGAGGATCAGTCCCTGGGCCTGGAGGCTCAGAGAACACAAAGATAAATTGGTATAACAATTCACAAAGACAATGTTTCTATATATATGCTTATATGGAGAGTAGCAATTGAAGTGAGCAGCCATGGGTACAACTATTGGTCTCTCCCTGTCTAGAGGAAAGAAGAGTGATAAAAATTGAAGATGCATTGAAACAATTAGTGCAATAGAACATTGTTCTCCATGGACATCATTCTCCATGATCCTGAGACTAAAATTGGATGACCCCGGGACCACTACCAACTGTTTTGAAAGGGATCTCAGTAGAAGGTCCTTGATAAAGTTGGAGGAAAAAATTGGGGAAAACCCTCAAAATTATAACAAACACTGACATTGGTTGTATAGAAACTGGTGGAATCACCAAAATTATACTTCTTCATAATTTTTCAAATCTTTAACTGCCTCAGTTCTCGCTAAACAATTGGCAGGTTTATAAAGAGAACAATACCAATAGTGAGGTATTCACACCTTGAGGAATCAATCATTTGAAACCAAAAGGGCAGAATTTACCCATGGACGATGTTTAGAAGGATTAGAAAAGGAGGAGGAGTGAAAACAGAAAACACAGAAAAGAAATGGACTGATTTATATTACATCGAGGGGGTTGAAATGAATGAAATAAAACATTGTGAAGGGCTCAAGTAGAGAGCAAATGTTTTGAGAATGATGATGGCAACAAATGTACAAATGTGCTTGACACAATGGATGTATGTATGGATTGTGATAAGAATTATATGAGCTCCCAATAAAAAAAGAAATAAAACATTGTGTATTAATTATTAAATATAAAACTGATGATATTATCTGTAAAGCTTCACCAAATTCACAATAAAAATTTTAACATTTTAATAAGTACTATAAAAAATTAAACAGTGTGGTGATAAATTAATTAATATTCCAGGAAATTTTCATCTCAAAGACAGTTGTGATACTTGCAGACCTCATTATGTATGCTTATCTAAATATGTATTATTCACCTATACATGCACATAATCATATAAACAAAATTTAGTTATTTTTACAATTAAATTGCATAACATAGCTCTAAGACATGTTTTTCTCACACAACAATGTTTCAGAGATCTAGGTCACCATGTAAGAACAATTATTCTTTTTCACAGTTACATGTTGTTTTGTAATGTAGATGCTCTATCAGTTATCTATTTATATACTTATGTCCATTTTATTTGTAACAAATGTAGATTACATATATACACAAAAATATTTGTCAATACAGTTACTTGCGAAGGACAGTGCCTCAGATGTGAAAATAATGTGTAAAGCACTCAGATATTTGAAATTTAAACTCATGCATAGTTTTTTATTGCTAAACAGTCTTCAAAAATGATTATATGAGTAGTTTATAACTTCCCAATTTTGCATAAGTATGCCAGTTTTCCCATGCTTTTGCTTACACTCTAATCTTTTGTACAATTAAAAAATTTTCATTTTGTTGTTGAGAGTCTGGAGTCAACGAAAATTTAAAATACTGTTTGGTATTTTTTCCTTTTAGATACGGTTTCTTCTACAGAATCTTTACTCAGATGTTCAGTAATGGGAGCCAGAGACCATCCAGTTTTACTATCATAGGAAATGGGGCATGTGGGCAATTAGTCACATATTCCATTATTTTCTTCTATTCCTCACTATCTTTCTTCCTCTATTGCTCTAGCTGAATAGAAACCAATTGTTTCTTTAGGTTGGCTCTTGCAAGCTTTGAAGACACCAGGAACTGCACAAGGAGCTAGGAGATCGAACAGAAGCTCTAAATATAAATCAGGCCAATAAACTGGTACCTGAATGTGCATGAAATCATGGCCCTACATCTCCAAACTAAGAAGCCCAGACCTACCGATTTTTGCTTATGCCAAAGCAGTGCCAGCTGCAAGATTCTTTGTGAGTATACTTCTCAGATAACGTTTGCCAATTCACCTCTTTACAGGCCTGTGACCTATGGACTGCCATTACATTATTGGTCGTGTAATTACAACCTTAGTCGGTGTCATGTTTCACCACTAAGTTTGAAGTCAGTGCTCCATATTTTAACCACTGAAAGCACTTCAAGCATTGTCAGACATATGACTTCTCAAACAGATTAAGAATAAAACAAGAAAAATGAAAGAAGTCAACCCCTAAAACGAACAAAAGGAGTCAGGGGTGCTTACAATAGTTAAATTAACTCATTAATAATTTACCTAAAGATTTCTACTGACAGCCCAGCAGTGATGGTACTAGCTAATGAAGTCGTCCATGACACGTTACTCAAATACCTAGAAAGGAAGGAAGCATGGAATGGGCGACAGATGGATACCAGCAATAACAGAGAAAATCATTATTAATATTCCATTATCTCTAGGTACATACTCTGATCCCATCACATGCCTTTATTCTTCACTCCTATCACTGGTTTGATTTTGCCTTGGTTTATAAGGTTTGCAATCTGAGTATCTGTCCTGAATCCTCACACAGTTCCGAAGTACAGTGATATTCCTTCTGAAGGCTCTCGTACTACTCAGTCTGCAGGTAATCACCCGTGATACAACATCAGGAACTTTTTCTTCTGCATTACAAAACATACATTTTTGCTTTTATTTTGTTTCTCTAAAGAGGTGATGAATTTGGTTATTCACTGGTTAAATCATTCAGTATTAACAGTAGTCAGAATGAATGAGTTATGCTGCGTAAACAAGGGATTTCTGTGTGGTAATAGAGGAAAGATTTCCTTCTCCTTCATATTGCTGCTCAGTGCAGGGAGGGAACACCTAGATGGACAGACTCCATAGCCTCCCAGGGAATGCCATGACTACTTCACTGTGGGAGAAGGGAGGGGGCTTACTTCAGATCTTTAATAACACAGATCAAATGTGAAACTTACCACATAGCTCCACCTAACTTCAAGAGGGCTGGAATTTTGGGACTGCCATGGTTATCAAAGTAAAACACTGACATCATGAAAATGCATGGTAAGTGGACACACATCATCCAACTTTATCTAGCATGGACCAGAAAATAGATAAGTTTTAAGGTAGGAGCTGTTATATGCAGCTGAGAGGCACAATATATTTGCCTATTGGGAGTAATAGCTTCTTGTTATGTTGTTAGCTTTCTACACACACAAAATGCTGCCTGCTCTTCTGCCATCCATGCCCTCACTAGTGCTGACTTGAGGAACATGAACTGGGAATTGCACCCATATGTCCCTCATGAAAGGGGAGAATTCCACCAGAGGACCACAACTGCCCTCTAATGATCGTCTTCCTATGATTTTATTTCAAGTGGAGGCATAATTGAATGCCACACCATCACAAGTTGGAGTTGCAATTAAGTATTGGCTGGTGTTGATTCTTGTAAACACAAGGTCATTATATTTAAAAGGGTTTTTTTTTCTTCCTTGCAAAGTCTTAAAAAACTTCTCATACATCCCTAGATGACAATGAAAATCATCCCCCTTTTTACTATGTAATTGATGGCTAGTTGGAAAGAAATGCCACTGTGTTAGCATCTCTTATTGACAACTGAACAGGAAATTGTAACACTTGGCATGTCACTCAACTTCCACAGCAGGAGTTTTAGGTCAGAAGTGCACCTCTCAGTTTCCTTGCTGAAGTGACAAGATCTATAATCAGTTAATGAAATGTTTTCATGAATGATGACTAGGTTATTTCACTCAAATGTAACTGAAATAGCACAGCCTGTTCTGGCTTGAAAAGATAAAGTGGTGTGAAACCTTATTATGCAATAAAGAACAGTTTCATGTTCATTACTTTCAGCTCACGCATGGTAGACTTGCATTTGGATAAGTCAAAGCCAGTGTAATGGCTGGATACTTTTTACAATGCAGATTTCTGAGACATACAGAACGCTTTTAGTAGGGACTGTTGAAGTCCTATCACTTTTCTTTATTATGTATCAAATACTGTTATTATTGTCATTTAAAGCCGGATTTTCTAATTGTAGCACTCAAAATTCATTTCTTTCCACCATCATATAAATCAAGATTTCTGCAATAAAGTTTATATTTCATGTGTGTTAGGTGTTGATAGGATAAGCACGGCATTTCTTCTTTCCTTCCTTCCTTCCTTTTTCCATCTTCCTCTCATTTCTCTCTTCTCTTGTTTCTTCTCTCTCTCTTTGCTTTGGTATGGAGGAGTGAAGGTAAGCGTAATTAATCATTAATGGTCATGGGCATTACTATCAATGGATTTTCTCTGACTTGTTAGTTTATTTTATACCATTATTATTAATGTTTCACTATTATAGGCAAATATTTAAATAATTTAATCTAGTTGGCACGCACTCTGGAAATATATATATTTATTGGTAGCTTTATATATGCAATTTGAAATCTCATTCTGGTTCCTTCTACGCCTTAGGTTTATATTGATATGTGAATTGGATTGGTTGTCATTGTTGCAATGCCCCTGGTATACATCTTCCATAAATTACTTTTCCAGTGATGGAGACCAGGTCATTTTCAACCTCTTGGCACCACAGCAGTCTTCAGTGAACATCCTCATCCATGACCCCCTTAGAGTATGCAGGGGGTGGTGGGGTGGTGGTGGGGTGGTGGTGGGTGGGAAATGTCCTTGACATTTGTAGCAGAGTGGAATAGCTGGGTCGTACGTTTAACTATGTCACAGTATTCTCTGAAATGGTGGTCCAGCATCCATTGTCTGTGACTTTCCTCCTCTCCACATCCTCCAATCAACTAAAAGAGCCATCAAACTAGCAATAACAGATCTTGCCTGCTGTATTTGGGTGTTCTGACTAGAAGTCAACACCAGCTTCACAGTGGGCCAATGGCTCAATCCTTGAGTTTTGGAGTTATTTTATAGAGGGATTGATTTGGGAGGAATAAGGAAATATGGTATACGTCCGAGAAACAAAGGGAAGCTCTGCTGTCATCAGCGAACACTGTTAGAAGGAAGCTGGAATGATCTGGGTGGAAGCGTGCTGAGGGCTCAGGAGTTTCCCTATGTGGTGCTAGAGACAGGCTTGCCTTCCCTTCAAAACCCTGTGTGGAGCAATGACCCAGCTTCAGCAAAACAGTCTATCACACTGAATGAATTATTTTAATTTGGATGCTATTGCTCTTATAGTTATGTTTGCGATTAATTTCTAAGTTTGCTTTGGTTTTTAAAACTGTAAAAAAAAAAGCCATGGTCATAAAGAGTTTAGACCTTTCGTGTTTCTTTTCTTTGAGTAACAATGTGATTAAAAAATATTTTATTATTTTTTAAAATCATTTTATTGGAGGCTCATACAACTCTTTTTTTGAATAATTTTATTAGGGCTTATATAACTCTTATCACAATCCATATGTACATCAGTTGTGTAAAGCACATTTGTACATTCATTGACCTCATCATTCTCAGAACATTTGCTCTCCACCTAAGCCCTGGCATCAGCTCCTCATTTTCCCCCACTCCCTCCCTGCTCCCTCTCCCTCATGAGCCCTTGATAATTTATAAATTATTATTTTGTCTTATCTTGCCATGTCCGACGTCTCCCTTCACCCATTTTTCTGCTGTCTGTCCCCCAGGGAGGAGGTCACATGTAGATCCTTGTTGTCATCGGTTCTCCCTTTCCTACCCACTCTCCCTCTACCCTCCCAATATTGCCACTCACACCACTGGTCCTGAAGGGATTATCTGCCCTGGATTCCCTGTGTTTCCAGTTCCTATCTATACCAGTGTACATCCTCTGGTCTAGCCAGACTTGGAAGGTAGAATTCGGATCATGATAGTGGGTGGGGAGGGAGCATTTAGGAACTAGAGGAAAGTTATTTGTTTCATCGCTGCTACAACGCACCCTGACTGGCTCGTCTCCTCCCCGAGACCCTTCTGTAAGGGGATGTCCATTGGCCTATCAACCTTGAGAGTCCCTTGTATCTGAAAAACATTTGTGTTTTGCTCAAACTGAGAAATACTGCAGTTCTGGATTCATGGTGACCTTTGAGCCCAATTAACATTTTATGAGGTTCCAGCCCTCTGAAATATTTTTTATCTCAATTCTGCCATCCAATAGATTGCATCCCTTTCACAGGCATGCATTCAGCAGTTTTATAAAGCATGCTGTCAGTGAGTGCTCTTTGTTGCAAGCAACAAACCAACTCTAGCTGATTTAAGTAGAAAAGTAATTTATTAAAGAGATTTTGGCTAGTTCCTAAGTTCACTGGAAAGTGTTACAACCTTCCTTGGGCTGAAACAGTGAAGATGCTATAACATGTCACTGTACAAATCCTAAATATTGAGGACATTTGCAGACCTGAGCCTAGACACTGTTGCTTGCTGAGTTCTGGTCTTGGATTGGGTAGGCAGTCCTGCAGTGCTTCCAGTGTGATGTGTAATGCTAGGAATTCCGGGTGCTGCCCCTACTAATCTCCTGATACTGAAGGAATTTCCTTGGTGTTCCTATCTTTTGAATCATCGGGGTGATTGGCTGAGCCTAGGTTGCTGACCTTCTCCATAGCTGCAAGAAAGACTGGGGATACAGGAATCTGGTATTTCTGAATCTAGTTTAGGTGATCTCCGCCTCCCATTAGGTTTTATGGTATAAATGACTCACTAAACATAAGAAGGAAGTCCAGATGGCACCAGAGGAGACAACTTTGTACTCTATGTGCTACACTATATACCTTGTATATCTTTATAAAAAGAGAGATTATTTCATTGGAGGCTCTTACAACTCTTATCACAATCCATCCATCCATCCATTGTGTCAAGCACATTTGTACATATGTTGCCATCATCATTTTCAAAACATTTTCTTTCTACTTGAGTCCTTGGTATCAGCTCCTCATTCCCCCCACCTCTCCCTCCCCCACCCTTCCTCCCTTGATAATTTATGAATTATTTTTATTTCATGTCTTACCCCACCACTGTCTCCCTTCACCTACTTTTTTGTTGTTTGTCCCCCTGTAGGGGTGGTGGTGAAATGGCAATCATTATGATTGGTTCTCCCTTGCTCTTCCCACCTTCCCCCTACCATCCTGGTATCACTACTCTCACTATTGGCCCTGAGGAGTTTATCTGTTCTGGATTCCCTGTGCTGCAAGCTCTTATCTGTACCAGTGTACTTGCTCTGGTCCAGTCAGATTAGTAAGGTAGAATTGGGGCCATGATCAGGGGGGTGGGGGGGAGGAAGCATTAAAGAATTAGAACAGCAGTTTTCAACCTGTAGGTTGCAACCCCTTTGGGGGTCTAATGACCCTTTCACATGGGTCGCCCGATCCATAACAGTAGCAAAATTACAGTTATGAATTAGCAACGAAAATAATTTTATGGTTGGGGGCGTCACCACAACATGAGGAATTGTATTAAATTGTATTAGGAAGGTTGAGAACCACTGAACTAGAGGAAAGTTTTAGGTTTCGTTGGTGCTATACTGCACTCTAATTGGCTCATTTTTCCTTATGACCCTTCTGTGAGGGGATGTCCAATTGTCTACAGATAGGCTTTGGGTCCCCACTCTGCCTTTGCCTCATTCACATCGATATGATTTTTTTGTTCTGGGTTTTTGATGCCTGATACCTGGTACACAGGCTGGTGTGTTTTTTCCATGGGGGCTTTGTTGCTTCTCAGGTAGATGGCTGCTTGCTTATCTTCAAGCTATATCTTTTGATAGTCAGGTACCATCAGCTTTCTTCACCACATTTGCTTATGCACCCATTTTGTCTTCAGTGATCATGTCGGGAAATTAAGCATCGCAGAATGCCAGTTTAATAGAACAAAATGTTCTTGCATTGAGGGAGGGTTTGAGTTGAAGCTCAATGTCTGTCTGCTACCTTAATATTTAACATAAATATGTGTTCATAGATCTAGTTCCCTATCATTATATGTAAATATATTTCCATATGTACATGCCTGTATTTAGAACTCTATAAATATCCTTGTATATCTTTATCCAGGTAATTTCTAACAATGTAAAATGGGACCAGGGTGAAAGGTAGAGTTGGAAAAAGACCTTTTCCCCATTACTCTGCTCATATTGGTGACTAGCAGAACAATTACAATGGGAGGAACCCTGCAGAACCTGATATCAGTCCTTGTTCTCTACCACATCCCCAAATCCCATCCTCCAAATCCTTATTCATGGAAGGAGGATTCATTCAAAGAAAGTCCTAGGGGGAGAAATCATGCTAATTCTTGTTTCCTTTCAGTTATTTCATCTGGCTAGATGTAGTTCCAGGATCATGTAAATCAAGCAATTTTCATTACTGTAATAAAATTTGCCTTTGTACCTGGTTCCCCAAGGGGTTGGAATATATGCAGAGTTTCTACAATTCACACTCCGCCTGCTCTTGGGCACAATATCTTTGTTAAGACTGTTTGAGCACTGCTTTTGATCTGCCAGTTTGCTAGGAAAGAGCTAGCTGAGTTCTTGAGGGTCCTTCAAATGTAAGCCTTGTGGAAGCCCTTTTGAAACCTGCACTGGTTTCCTGGCAAGTCTCTTGTTGACACCAGCTCATTCAATCCTGCCTTGTTCTAAAGGGTACCTGGCCGACTTCCCAATGCCAATTCTCATGAGTCCAGGATATGTTTGTCAACACATTTATCTTCTAGCAGTTCAAGAGAAGTTGCAGACAGGTTGGGAAAATAATATCAGTAGTCTCGGGGGCAGGAACTGGCCCCCTAGAACCATATTCTCCTTTGGAGCACAGCAAGAGGAGAGAGACAAGCACAAGAAAGGAGCACTAACACAGTTAGTGCAAAGGGAGACCCAATAAAAGTTAATACAACAGAGTATGTGAATCTTTCAGGAACTGCAGTCTTAGACCCAAGCACAGGTGGTTGCTCACTGAGATGGAATGAGGAGACAGTTCTCGTTTACATGCAATGAGTCATAAAAGCAAAACTCTAACTGGGGTGGGGAATCTCAAGAGAACTGGAAAGTAATATAAAATTCCTTGAATTATAGTTGTTGTACTTGTTGTTGTAAGATGCCATCAATTACCCAACAATGGTTGTAGCAGTACATTGATGAGGGTCCGCCAGAGATACAGGCCGGATTCACAAGAGAATGTGGAACAAGAGCTATCATTGCTGATGTCAGACGGATGTTGGCTGAAAACTGTTTCCTTGTGTTTTATTGACTATTTCAAGGCAATTGAGTGTGAAGACCATTAGAAACTATGGATAAACTTGAGAAGAATGGGAATTCCAGAACACTTCATTGTGCTGACGTATAACTTGTACATGAATCGAGAGTCAGTATACTAGCAGAACAAGAAATACTGCATGGTTTATCATCAAGAAAGGTGTGTGACAGTGTTATCGCCTCTCGCCATACTTGTTCAAACTGTATGCTGAGTGAACCGTCAGAAAAGCTGGATTATATAAAGAAGAATGTGACATCCAGATATGAGGAAGGCTTACGAACAACCTGTGATAAGCAGATGACACAACCTTGCTTGTTTAAAGTGAGGACGACTCGAAGCACTTGTTGATGAAGATCAGGTATTGCAGCTTTTGGTATGGATTGCAGCCCAATGTAAAGAAGACCAACATCCTCATAAGTGGACCAATAGATACTATCATCATGAATGGATAAAAGATGGAGGTTGCTGAGGATTTTGTCTGGCTTGTTTAGTTTGTGCAGGTGCTGCGTACCCAGCAGTTCTGTAAGTCAAGGAGAGCCTTCATTTGGAAGCGGTCAGCTGCCAGCGCTAGGGATGGGGGTGTGGGTGCTCCAAAAAGCCCTGCCAGGCATCTTCCTTTCTCAAAGAGAGGACCCATCGTCTCAGTCATACCCCTGCTACTAGGGTGCAGAGACTGACATCTCTCGGTGCACTAATTAAAAAACACTGAAGTATTGATATGGCTCCTACGGTTTGTTCCTTCTCTGTACCCTTTCTTCAGTATCTGAAAAGGAGTGTGTACTTAATATACACTCCTTCTCTGGATAATTAAGACATCTTCTAATATGAAGTGGACTCTAATACACAGAGAGATGCTAAGTCAGTTGCTAATACCTGAAGAATTTCAATGTTAAAATAGTCTGTGAAATGTGATTTATTAATTTTTAAAATTGAAACATATTTCAACTAGACTCTACTGAATTTGGATAGAGGTTTTTATCAGAAAAATGCTTGGCCTTTCAGGCTAAAAACAAAGGTTACTTCAAGTTTATTGCACCAATCTTCAGAACCCTAAGGTACTTTGATAAGAAAATCTTTTATTCATTCTACTTTAATAGAATTGGAAGCAGAGAGAGATAGGAAATCTGAGCCTACTCAGGGTCACAACTATCTGGTATCAGAATATGTGGATCATTAGAATGACTATTATTTAATGTATTATATGTATATCTATCAGGTGTAGGTGAAATGCATTTTTAAATGCATTTTCTCTTTAGGGAGAATCAAAATGGAAAATCCAACAATAATAGAGCCAGAATTCTTTTCTTCCACTTATTTAAATAACCAACCACTGTCTCTTGGTTTCTGTGCTTTGGTGGCTTGGTGGGGTATGTCTGGCTGCTCCCTGCTCACAAGGCCAGCATTTCTAAACCTCCACCTTCTCTGTAGGAGAAGATAAGAATTTCTACTCCTGTGAGCATTTATGGTCTGAGTAACCTACAGGGACAGTTCTACCCCATCCAAGAGAGTCACTGTGAGTCACAATTGATTCGATGGCAGTGAGATTGTTGTTTGTTTTTAGTCTAGGTCTGTGTATGCATACCTATGGCTTTGATGACACAAGTTGCTCTCATTATTCAAGGAAAGAGAGAGCTGAAAAGGCTCTTCTACAGTAGGATCACAAGATGAGTCTGGCTAATTTTGTTTTTTTTCTCTCTATCTCTACTTCACCACTCACTTGAAGCGAGAATTTTGGTTAGGCACTTGGCCTTTTCAGAGACCTGACAGAGTAGTGTTCACATTAGCAGCTTTACAGGCCACCGTTGTCGTTTCATGACTATTGGGCCTGGAAACATTAGCCCCTGTCTTCGTTTCTAGGGCAGTTAAGAGGAAAATACCCCAGTTAGTGAATTTATAAGAACATACATTTATTTTCTCGCCACTCTGGAGGCTATCTATGTTCTGGAGGCTACTACCTACAAGGAGGGGATTGACATGGCCAAGACCCTGATGTAGGCACACACGGTCTACATCACAGTGAAATCAGGGTCCTGGCCACGTCAAATCCTTCCTTGTATGTCATCCTGGGATTTCTTTGGTTCTTTGGTTTATAAACCATCCTTAATTGGCACCTCTCTTCTCCATGTGTTTGGGTTTCTAATCTCTTCTTTTTAGAACTCATAAATGATTAGACGAAGAACCACCTTACTCAGGTATGACCTAATGAACACGACAAGGAAAACCTAATTTACAAACAGGATCAAAAACATAGATATAAGATTAAGGATTTCAACACCTTTTTTGTGGGATTAACAGTTTAATCTATAACAATTTACCAAGATCGCTCTTTTCTAGGATGAAGGTAGACGTTTCCTAAATCATTAGCATGAAAATCTATCTAAAACATTGTTCAGAGTGCATGGTGTATACTAACTTCTCCATGAATATTATTTGTTACTTAAATAATTTTTACTCTCTCATGTCTTTCACTTGGAAAAAAGTGATTGAAAAGGCATAGATATATTAAAGATCATTCATTTGTGTTACAAATATGAAAGAAAGGTTTTAAAATGTTATATGAAAACAATATTCATTGATTCCTCAATAAGGGGACGAGCAGACTGCTCAGAAGCAGTGTATGTCATTGGGTAGGGTTAGGCCATGTGTAGGTAATGGAACTCAATAGTTTCCTTTGTTCAGGAGACTTTTTGTAGGCTCTTATTCCAACTAAGCATGATGTCAGGAACTTATAGAACATTCTTAAGTGTTTGATCTGGGTACATTTTACTCTGGATCTTCTCAGTTTGATTGCAACCAGTTTTATTTGTTTCATTCTTATTAAGTCAGCTCAATGACAATTGTAAGCAGAGTTTCAAATACATATTTTCCGTCTTATAAATAAGACTGAACATAATTTTAGAAAACAAATTACATTTTGACAATGATCAAACTAAAGAGGAAAAAGGATGAAAGTGTTTTGAGGGCTGAGATACTTTTATTTTATACTAGTTTATACCTCCGTGAAGAGATGGTTTGCAATTGCAGATATGGTGCTGAATGTGGGCATAGTGAGTACTTTGTTAATGTGACAGTCCTAGGACTCCCAATGTTAACTCACCGTGAGAAGCTCTGCATAAACATGAAATGATCATGCTCATATTTTCACCTTTTCACATTTGGATTTATGACTCCAGGCACATTAGTTTCCTTTTGTCTCTTACTATACTCCAGAAATACATGTTTACCATAGTTCCAAATTTAGGACTTGCAAATTTCAACTCTATAAAACTATAAAACTATAGTCCCAATGGAGGAATTTTCTCAGCATGGATTTTAGATGCTGCGTTCCTATGATGTGTGAAAAGGTTTTAGAATTTTTCAAACGTCTTCCCTTGAATTTATAAAATAATTAATTCCAGTTCATCATGAAAACATTGTAGTGGTTTTCAGAAAGCATTTCTTAGGGATACGAGTGCCAAATAGAAATGAATGCCATCAGGTGCTGCCCACTTGCTTCTCATGCTATTGCTCTGAGCTTCCTCCCAGTGAAAACCAAGAGTAAAATGAGATGCGTTACAATACCCACCTTGTTTTAAAATCTAAATACCCATCAGTTGCTTATGAGGAGTATATTTTGTCCTGGCTCTGAGACCTTAGCAAAATTTCTTCCACTGAGGCTCATAAGGGGAAAATTATGTGATGTAATAATAATAATGTCTTTAAAATTCCTAACATGAATGAAATACTGAATTTCATGGGAGTGTACATATGCAAGCTGAGGATAAAATATAAAAATAAAATTCATAAGAGTAATTCTATGAGACACTAAAGCAAAGACACGTACCACATATACTCGAGTATAAGCTGACCCAAATATTAGCTGAGGCACCTAATTTTACCACAAAAACTGCATTAAAATGTACTGAAAAACTCAGTTTATACATGAGTATATACGGTAATCTAGGTCCCATGGGCTGTGTGAGAGGCGGCTTTCCCTGCATTGTGGCTACAATATACTTTCAGATACCATCATAGGAAAGGAAACTTAGACCCAGAAAGGAGATACTCCAATCCGCAGTACTTTGGTGGTAGAGCCAGAATAACCAGGCTTTTCTTTCAGCCTGAATTAGAGGGATTCTTCTCCCAGTAATCCTCAGCTGCTAGAAATCTGATATCCGATGGCATACTGCTTCCCAGTAGAACTTTTCGCGATGATCAACATGTTCTATACACTGTGCTATGCGTGTGGGAGCCACTGACCACATGTAGCTATTGAACATTTGAAATGTGGCTCTTGTGATTGAGGAACTGAGTTTTAAATTTTGGTTACATTTAATTAGTTTAAGTATTCACATGTGATTAGTGGCTACTTATCATATAGGAAAGTTCTGGAAGTGTGCTGAGTGGACACAAAACGGAACTTTGCCCAGGGACAGCTGTCATACTTCGCTGGCCAGGTGTGCAGCGATGTGCGGTTCTAGATATGTTTGTATGGACTGAGCTTGCCTCGACTTGCACAAGCACCCACGGTAGTCACAGAGCGGATGAGAACAACTATCGGGCCAAGGAAGCAGTCCTAGGTCTCAGCGCCTTCACCGACGACTGCTATCTGTTCCTTTCTTTTGATGACCATCCCCAGGGAAAGGTGCCACGAGTGTCACTCTGAGAAGGAGCTGCACACAAACCAGTGTGGAGCTACAAGGCAGCCAAGGGGGCAGTAAAGGCTCAGAAGGCCCCAAACTTTGCAACTCTCTTCCCTGACCTGTTTCTGGAAGGGCTAACTAATCCATGAGTAATGAGTTAGAATGAGTAAGAATGCATTAACTCATGTGAGTTTCACTACTTATGCTACAGTTTATAATTTTAAAATTAGAAAATCAAAGTAAGGGAGATTAAGATAGTGAAAGTTTCACAACACAGGCTCAGGTAAGGACAGTCAAAATAAAACACATCGTCTTACTCAGCAGATATCATTAACGGGCAATAATGTGATCAGTTGGCTTCAGCATCTACTTGGAGATGCTGAAGTTCTGATCCTCCAAAGTAGTACTCTCGGGTGACGCAGAAGGTTTTGGAATAGTGGCAGATAGTATTTATTATTTGAAAAATACATTCTTCATGATCTAAAAAAGGATACAACTAGAACATTGTTTGAGTATATTTTCTTCCACAGAGAAAAACAATTACTCCAAAATGGGCTGTTGTGAGACAGTGAATGTAAAACTCATCTTATATACTGGCTTAAAGCAGGGATTTTCCTAAACATAATTATGTAATTTTTTATAATATAATAAATACTAAAGTAAATGAAAACCTATTACTCCCCACTTTGCATTAATATATTGCATTCTCTGTAGAAAGTAAATCAAGTAGAATTGCTTTTATTTCATTTTTACTATTTTTCTACATTTTATATTGTTTTGTCTTCTGATCTCCAACCATTTTTTAAAATATGCAATATTTATTTATCAAGTTGCCACAGAAACTATGTAAATAAATATTTCTTTACAAATTAAATTAAATGATTTATAAGAAATAGCATGAAGCAAATCTTTTGTTCTTTTTCTAACAGCAAACTTGAGAGAAAAGTAAAATTATGTATTAACTATCCCTTGAATTTAAATTTAAATTTCCTTTACTCATGGATACTTGGAACACATGTGCACACCAAATTAACATAGCATCCTTAACTTTCAAAATAAAAAGCCAAAATGTTCATATTTTAACCCATGATGATGAACAATGGCATACTAATGAGTTATATGATCATCTTGTAGGACCTGGTAGAAGTTAACATGGATATGATAAGACTATTTTTACCTCCCTTCCTCCAACTAGAAGCCAGAATGATTAAGGAGAGGTCAACTATAGCAATTAGGAATAAAGGCAAAGAAACTGGGGCAATGCTTCAAGTCTGGTGAGCTTCAAAACACTTTAAGAGTGTTTTAAACTACAGGGAGTCCCTAAGTGTTAGGCTGAGTTCTCTAGAAAAGCAAAAAAAAAAAAAAAACCCAGAAAAAATATATCAAGAAAATGTTTCATATAGTTGTAGAAGCAGGTATGTCCAGCCAAGTTCAAATTCACGGGTCAGACCTTGAGCTGAAGGCTTCTCCTAACTTGTGTAGCTTCAGAGGCTGATGGCCCAGGAAGCAGGAAGATGAAGCCAGAAGTCCACAGATTGGTGGATATCAGCTGGACAAGCTTGTAGCTGCTGAGTGAGTTCAAGGTCGGCATGTGAGATGATAGGCCGCATGGCTCCCAGAGTCAGCAGAAAATCTAGTGCACTTAAGTCCAAAGAACCAGAGGTTGATGAACCAGGTGCAGGATCCAGACTAACAACAAGCAAAAAAGCTTTCTACGGTGTCTACTTGTAAACCACACTCTTAAGGAAATTTTAGCACTGTGTCCCCAGTAAGTGATTGTACTCCATCCTAATCTTCCCACATCTTTTTGGATGGTCACAGTGTTGATGACATTATGTTAGTCGACACCAGAGAGAAACCTCAACTGCCAAACTACTAAGAATCCTAGCCTAGCCGAGCTGACACAAAACCTAACCATCACACCAACTTATATCAGAGTTCTATTTTTATAAATCATTTTATTGGGAGCTCATACAACTCTTATCACAGTCCAAACATACGCCAATTGTGTAAAGCACATGTATACATTTGCTGCCCTCATCAGAGTTCTATTCTGACAACTCCATCATGAGTCAGTTCTATTATAAGTTGAATGTCTCTTTAAAAAAGTTTTCATGATTATTGCCTTTCAAATATCTTTATCTTTATAAATCTGATCTTAATTTGTCTTTGGGATTTGGAAATTTAGCATATAAATATTTGTGAGTGAACATCTGAGAATGATATAATCAGCAACATTGTTTGTATTACATATTACAAGCGATAACACGTACTAACAAAAGAAAAAACAAAAACAAACTCTAATCCCTAAACCATACAGTAACAAACTCTAATCCCTAAACCATACAGTAACAAATACAGACTGACATAACTTGACTAGTATATTGGAGACTACCATATATAATGATAATAGTAGTAATTGTTATATATAAAAACCATAGTAATGATTAATATTAATAAACCTAAGAACAAATGAAACTTAAATTGCTATTGAGTTGATGCTCACTAATATGCAAACCTATCATGACGGTATAGGACACCATAGAACTATCATAAAGGGTGTCCCAAGGGTGTAAATCTTTATGGAAGTAGACAGTCACATCGTTCTCTGTGGAAGGGCTGGTGGGTTTGAACCACGACCATTTTGATTAGCAACCAAGAGAACTGGATCTCTCCGCCACGAGGGCTCCCATTTCACAAATACTGAATCCTTAAAATGGACTGGAATACCTAAGTGCCACAAACAATAAAAAGGCTCAGCTGCTCACCCAAAGGTTTGGGTTCACCTAGAGACACCTTGGAAGAGCCTGGTAGTCTCCTTCCACAGTTCTGCTCTTGCACATGTGGAGTTTCTAGAAGCCAAATCTGACTTCAAGGCAACTGGTTTATAATGGGCCAGGTGACAGACTAAATTCTTTATTTGCTTTACATCATTTTTTAATTCAAAATATCTTAGTGAATTAGATGCATTTTATATCTGAAGAAAAAACAGTGCTTAAGTAATTTGTTCAATAAGTGGAGGAATAAGATTAACACTCAGATATTTAAAAATATTGTGATTTGGGTGAAAATTTATGTTCAAATTGATTTTCCATTCCCCGTATATATTGATTTTCCAACAATCAATACTACCCATGTTGCTTGGGGACATTGATTGTGTTCCTCTTCCACTTCTTCCTTGTGTTTGTTTATCTTTTCTACGCTTTCTCCTTTCATCTCTCTTCTTGCTTTCTGAATTTTATCCCTGCGTCAATACTGCCTTTTCATCTTCTAATGAGTGGAAACCTGCCTGCTGTTATTGTCCATCTTGTAGACCCATCTACCACTGGACAGAAATAGTGCACTCTAGGGTGAAGTCTTTTCCAAGCCTGAAAGGGGACTAAGGTCTTTCATGGGTCTCTATTAGACCAGTAAGCCTTGCCTTTTATATGATCTTTAGTTTTGTTCCCTACTTTTCTCCCACTCCATCCAGGACCTCCTGCTATGATCCCTGTCAGAGAGGCCAGCATGGGTACCAGGGCGCCCTGCTGTTCTTCTGGTTCAGAGTCATGGATGCTGGGTGGGGTTCAAAGTACAATCGTCTTTGGATTGTTTCCTTGTGTCCAGTTTTCTTCAGTCTTCAGGAGGAACAATAGTTGCACCGCAGACGGCCCACTCTCAAGGTTTTGAGACCACATTGACTACCCACCAAAGTGGGATGCAGAACATTGTATTAGTGGGCTGTAATGTTGACGTTAGTGTCCCTTGAGACTAGAGTCTGAGCACTCAGCTTCAGTGACTCATTGCATTAAGGTGTTTGGTTACGTTTAAGGGATTTTCATAACTGATCACAATATGCTCCACCATATTCTTAGATATAATTATAGTATATATAAATATATATGTACAAATATCTTTTCTGGAATATATATGTATTCATGGGTCTCATCCACCTTCCCACCCCTGTTCCGTTTGGGTGTCTAGCTCTTTATGCATTCATTCATATTGTTACTGTGGTATTTCAGGATTGGGTGTGGACTAGTGTGTTAGTCTGCATACTGTAGAGAAACAAATACACAGAAACTCATATGTATAATTGAGAGCTTAAAATAAAGGTTAAGTGCACATCAAGAAAACATCCTATCCCATTGCTGCCCAAGTCCACAAGTCCAACATTAACCCATATGCCCAAAACCAATCCAAAAAGTCCCCCTCCATCTCACAAAACACACTCAGTGGTGTCAACTGCAGGAGGAAAGCTGAGTCAGTGAATGTGCAAACATCTCAGCACTGGCAGGGGTCTCCACACGGGTGCTCCAGCACCCAGGACTGCCTCAGGGTAGGTCCACGTGGCTTCTCCTTGGGGATGTCTTGCAGGAAGTGAGCCTTGCCAGGGAACTGGCTAAGGCAGCTGCACACTAGTCCAACCACCAGAAAGCAAGAGACCTGAGAACTGGAAAGGCGAGGAGGCTCACTGAGCCATTTATCCCTCTGCTCTTCAATTAACCCCACATGTGTTTATCGGCCAGGTTGGCAAAATAAACTAACTACCTCAACAAGTGTGTAAGTGAAAAAATATTGCAACCAGGGTTCCAGTCCACACATTCATGGGTTTATTCCAACTAAAAAAATGTTTAAAATGTCCCTGTGATTAGTGGGTGGGTAAAGACATGTTCTCTTAGTAACACATGACCTTAGTCTTATTAGGGTGCCTCCAAACAAACAAACAAAATGGGGGTCCATGGGGATCTGCAGAGTCAGCTAAATCCAAGGTGGATAAATCATCCCAAAAGATTACAGCAACTGTTTTGTTTTTTTCCTGAGATCTAAAAGGGCAATCTTCATATATTTCCTCTAAGAACATAGTACAATCTAATGGGCTTATTATTAAGAAGTTTTAAGAAAATTTAAGCCTGCATTGATGAGAAAAACCTGGGCAGTTGCTGTGAGGAATTCTCCTCCCCCTGCCTCCAGTCCACTTCCATTGGAAGGTAGCAAGGGTTGCCCATGGTCCAGCCCTAATCCCATCCACCGTCCAGCCTTAATCCCATTCCTCAGACTTCTTTCTGATACTCAAGCCAACAGAACATTTCAAAGGAACACACTTTGATTTCCTCCCAAATGCCAAAATGGCCATTTTGATTGTTATAAACTGAAAAGCACAGCATTCTTTGAGGGTGGTGATGGTGGTTAAGGATGGAAACACAGCATTTAGAAGTGTAAAAACATAGATGGAGGCTATGTCCAGAAACACCAACTTCACAATTTCATATTTTTGTTTCATATAGGTTTCTATGATTTTTTAGCAATACTCTTGACTTATATTTGGATCTACCTTTGTTTCCTGTAGCTCCTCCCAGTGTCTGGGGTCCTTTGGTCATTCTATGCTGACCTCCTCCTTTTTGGATATTGCCGTTCTCTTCACCTAAGTGATGCCACGCAGTAAGTGGTGGACCGTTCAACTGGTCCCGCCTCTGGTAACCATTTAGGAATGTTTCTTTCTGTGTTTAGACTTCTAGACTTTACATTGATGGCCTTATTTAATCTGTCCTTTTGTGATTGGCTAATTTCACTCTGCATATTGCACTCTAGGTTCATTCATATTCTGAGGTGTTTCGATGACTCGATGACTCATTGTCATTACTTAAAGTTGCATAATATCCCATTGTGAGTATGTACCATAGTTTGTTGATCCATTCATCAGCTGATGGGCACTTAGGTTCTCTCTTTTGCTGTTGTGGATAATGCTGTGATGAATGTAGGTGTGCATCTACCTGTTCAGATCTTGGCTCTTCATACTATTTCTCTAGGATAGATACATAGTAGAAGGATGGTTGATTTTATGTTATTCCTATGAGCAACTTTTTAAGGAAGTGCCGTTGCATTTGCCACAGTGGTTGTGAGACGTAATCAATTGATATGGTCCTTATAGTCATAATTTCTTGTGGGATGCATTATAATTCTAAACTCTATGCCTATGGATATAATCCCATTGCGGAGGCCATTCTCTACTATCTTAATGAACAGGATTAGGGTGAGAGCGGGGCCTGACGTCAGTAAAGGTTAGGCATGGTGGTTACATGTTGGGCTGCAATCCTCAAGATCAGCAGTTTGAAACTATCAGTTTCCCCTCGGGAGAAAGACAGGGCTTTCTACTCCCATAGACTGGTACATCACAGGAACACACAAGGTCACTTCATCCCTGCCCTGTTGAGTCACTATGAGCTGCCATGGCAGTGAGGTTTGGTTTTGTTTATCTAGCAGAGAATGTGAGTCCAGTCACACCCTTTGTTTCCTTGGGAATGTCATTAAGAAGGCTTTACTGAAAGGTGTGACTTGAGACACCACTGTGTATTTTCCTGTGGTCTGCTGAAATACAACTGACACCTCCATCAAAGGCTCTCCTAAGTGTACGATGGGTTTAGAGAGAAATCCTAGGCATTTAGAAGAATGTGGCTAAGATCTGTGTGTGAAGTGGCAGGTTCTCCTCATCTAGCCCCAGACTATGGGATATGAGATGGAGTGTTGGGTGCGCTGGCTTCCTGGCCCATAGAAGCAGAAGCCAAGGGACTGTGTAGCTGAGAGACTGAGATCTGAAGGGAGACTTTGCTCCTGGCTGAAGAGGTGTTACTGTGGACCAACATCTGCTTACTGCTCCTGACTTGTGGTAACCTATTAACTTCCCTAATAACCCTCCTTAACGCTGATTATTGCCTACGAGCTCAATGTAGTCATTGCAATGAATTATCAAACCCAGCATTGAGGTAGTGTGCTGTGGGAGAAATGGCTGGTGTCAGAATAGGTGGAGAAGGATGGACTCTGGAGGTACATCTGCCTACTGCCTCATGGCAACAGGGAAGCCAGAGGAGGCCGGATAAGTCCATCTTCATGCTATTTACCACAGGTGACAGCATTTTACCTTCCCATCAGCAGGGTATGAGAGTGCTGATCTCTCCATATCATCACCAGAATTTGTTTTTTCTGTTTGTTTGCTAGCTTTTTAACTGTTATTACTGCTGGGGTGAGATTACATATCATCATTCTTTGAATTGCATCTTTCCGATAAATAATATTTACAAGCATTTCTCATGTGTTAGTTGACTACCTGAGTGTCTTCTCTTTTGAAAAAAAATCATTTTATTGGGGGCTCATACAGCTCTTATCACAATCCATCCATCCATCCATCCATTGTGTCAAGCACATTTGTACATTTGTTGCCATCATCATTCTTAAAGCATTTGCTTTCTACTTGAGCCCTTGATATCAGCTCCTCATTTCCCCCCTCCCTCCCCACTCTCCCTCCCTCATGAACCCTTGATAATTTATCAATTATTATTATTTTGTCATATCTTACACTGTCCGACGTCTCCCTTCACCCACTTTTCTTTTGTCCATCCCCCAGGGAGGAGGTTATATGTAGATCCTTGTAATCAGTTCCCACTTTCCACCTCACCCTCCTTCCACCCTCCCGGCTGAGTGTCTTCTGAAGTGAAGCATGAATTCACGTCATCTGCCCATCTTTAATTTTGTTTGTTTCTTGTGGTTGATGTGTTGAATTTTTCTACAAACTTTACATAGTTGTCCCTTGTACAATATTTACTGTCAAACTTGTTTCCTTCTAATCTGTAGCTTTTCTTACTCTTTGTTTAAGTTTTTGATGTACCACAATGTTTACTTTTTAAGGATTTTTAGTGTTTTTTCTTCTTTGGGGGATGATTTGATATGTTGAATAGTGTATTTCTCCTATTTATCTGGTGCTCTAAGGTAGCATCTATGTTTTCTTTGATAATCTTGTTAGTTTTATGTTTACATTTAAGTATTTGATCCATCTAAAGTTAGTTTTTGTGTATGGTGAGAGATCTAGATCTTGTTTTATTTGTCTGCAAATTTATAGTTGTTTTGCCAACATCATTTATTAAGGAGACCATCTCTTCCCTGTTTAATGGATTTGAGCTTTGACACAAATCAGTTCTCCATAAGTGCATGGATTTACTGTGAGGTTCTTAGTTCCATTCCAGCAGTCTGTTTGTCTGTCATTGCACTAATGCCAGGCTGTTGGTGTGTGAGCGTCAGGACTGTGCACTGGGTTTTGAAATTTGAGAGAATGAGGCCTCCGCCTGTTTTCTTCTTTAATAGTTAGTTGCTTATCTGCAGGTCTTATTCTGGTTCATATAAATTGGTGGGTTAGGGTTGCATTATATCTGTAGATCACTTTGGGTAGTATTAGTAGTATGCTAGCACTAATACTAATATTATAGAAAGGTTAATATTAAGTCTTCATACTCACTGCTGTGGCTATCAAGTTGGTTCCAACACAGTGACCATATGTGCAAAAGAAACACTGCCCAATATCCACTTTTATCTTTTCTTTCTTTTCTGTCTTTTAAAAGATGTTTTGCTTTCTTCATATAGGATATTCTTGATGTTATCCCACCACTTGTTTTATCTTTGGTCATTAGTGTTCAATGTGACAAATCTGCTCTTGAGAAGTCACTAAATTACTGTATTGTATACACAGTAGATGTAAGTTTGTTATTTGGTTTACATGGACTTGCTTTAATTTTATTCATCTTCAACTTGAACCTGGATATGATCAATTCCAGAGTTGATCTCTGCCTTATTCTGGTTGGCGATAATGAATTACTTTATTGCCTATTTTCACAGAGGTAGTTGATTTGACTGCTCTGTATATCATCTGGAGATGTCCAGATGTATAATTATGATTTATGCTGTTGAAAAGCATTTTCCATGAATAATTCATTAGTCTGAAAAATTCTATCTTGTGTTCTCTGGCATTATGTCTATCAAGGCCATCCTAACTGCTGATCCTTCTTTCTCCCATTTTAGAATTCTAGCACCAGTAATTATCAGTGCACTTTGATTGCATATTTAGGAAAATTTAGACTTCAGAAGTTGGTAGGCATTTTCCATTTCGTCATCTTTGACTTTTGTGAATAATAGATGTATTAACTGGATCTCATTCTATCACTGAAAGCCTTGTTCTTCAGAGTAGACCCTGAAATGTGCCTTTTTAATGATTAATGTGGTGTCCATTCTCTCTGTCTTGGCATTCCAAACCTAGTGGACCCGATGAGTGTCTGATTCAAAATAGCCAATACTCGTCAAGTTTATCTCATTTATGCCCATTCCCTCTTATGATTTCCAATTTTCCTAGATTCATACTTTGCATATTGCCCATTTCAATTATTAATGAGTGTTTGCAGCTGTTTCTTCAAATGTTCAGTCATGGCCCATCGGTATATAATGCTTTCTTTTAAGTTGGACACCTGTTCCAAGGCAACGCTCTAATCCAAGGGACTCATCTTCTGACCTGATATCAGAAAATGTTCTGTTGCTATCTGTATAGATGTCAGTGGCTAATTTTATAGAAACATGAAATTTATATTGACGGGGAACTTCCAGAAGTTCAAGCTGGATCAATAAGAGGACATGGAATATGAGATATCATTCCTGATGTCAGACTGATCTTAGCTAAAAGGAGAGAATACCAGAAGGAGGTTTACCTGTATGTGACCATACAAAGGCATTCAACTGTGTGGATCATAACAAAATAAGGATAACACGATGAGGAATGGACATTCCAGAACATTTAATTGTGCTCATATAGAAACTGCACATAGACAAAGAGACTATCATTCAAGCAGTTGTTTAAAAATATAGATTTTTTTTTAAACATTTTATTAGGGGCTCATACAACTGTTATCCCAATCCATACACACATCAATTGTGTAAAGCGCATTTGTACATCGTTT
>NW_022103955.1:2487348-2488565 GCF_000313985.2 Echinops telfairi
ATGGGTTAATGTTGGACTTGTGGGCTTGGGCAGCATTGGGTTGGGATGTTTTCGTGATACACATTTTCTTTGCATAAAACTCTCTCTTATACATGAGTCGCCATGGATTTGTTTCTCTAAAGTACCTAGACTAATACAGTTCCTTATATATACAGTGGGGGGTTATATTTATCTCATATATGAGGTAGTGATAATTTAATTAGATAGTAGATGAAAAGCTATGGCTCACAGCGAGTAATTTAACAAAGGTATCTCATCTTTCAGAGATAAACTAAAGGTAAGATAGCCATAGGGGAACAGAGACAGCACACAGCCAACAATGTAGCCTCTCCTTAATATGTACAATCTGTAGCAGACTATTTCAGATGATTACACATAATTAAGGTGGAAAACAAAGAGGAAAAATGCTCATTAGTTAGCCAATATTGCCTTGGTGTTCAAAATGAAACTGGAGATCGCGCAATAGAATTTTGAGACCAATGACTTCATTGCAAAGCCCTTTTTTCCTCAACAACACAAACAGCAGCTCTACTGGTGGACCTTACTAGATGGAATAAAATTGACCACATCTTTCAGAAGAGGTGATGGAGAACTGCAATATTATCAGCCAAAACAGGGCCAAGGATCGAATATGGAACAGACCAGTAATTACTTATATAACATTTCAGGTTGAAGCTGGAGAAAATAAAACCAAGTTCACAGGAGCCTAAGTATAACCTTGAGTATATCATAAAGGAATTTAGAGACATCTCAAGAACACATTCTACACATTGAACACTAATGACCAAAGACTAGGTGAGTGGTGGGATGGCATCAAAAACTCAATACATGAAGAAAGCATTATTCATCATAAAGTCATTAAAAGGCAGAGGAGAAAAAGAAAAAAGATCAAAGTGGATGTCAGTAGACTTTCAAGCATGCAGAAATGATGAAAAGAAATGAACAGAAAAATTCAAAGGGCAGCTCAAGAAGACAAAGTAAAGTATTATAATGGAATATGCAATGATCTGGCATTGGAAAGAAAGTCAGCATTTCTTT
The DNA here is from genome assembly GCF_000313985.2 of Echinops telfairi. Lineage (NCBI taxonomy): Eukaryota > Metazoa > Chordata > Mammalia > Afrosoricida > Tenrecidae > Echinops > Echinops telfairi. The sequence goes on from NW_022103955.1 coordinate 2,488,387, forward strand.
CTTTTTATAAAAAAAATTATTTTATTGGGGGCTCATACAATTCTCATCACAATCCACACATACATCCATTGTGTCAAGCACATATGCACATTTGTTGCCCTCATAATTCTCAAAACATTTGCCTCCCACTCTAGCCCCAAATATCAGTTGCTCATTTTCCCCCTCCCTCCCCACTCCCC
>NW_022103955.1:2489817-2499241 GCF_000313985.2 Echinops telfairi
GTGTTCTTGCAGTGAGTAAGTGCTTGAGTCCCAATGTCCACCTGCTGCTTTAATATTAAACCTATAAATATATGCACATAGATCTGTTTCCCCACACTCTTATGTAAATATATTTACATGTGTACATTCCAGTCTTAAAACCTCTATATATACCCTTTTCCCCCTAGTTCTTTCCTCTATTTCTCTTTACTTTCCTCTGTCCCACTATCATGCTCAGCCTTCCTTTGAGTTTCAGTGATTTCTCTTGGTTACATTGCCCTTGCTGAATCCCTACCAGGCCTCTCACACCCTCCTTGCCACTGGTTTTGGATCACTTGTTGCTCTCCTGTCCCTGGGTTGGTCAGCACCACCTCCTTACCCCGCCTCCCCTTCTCCCGTGTCCCCTGGGAATCGTTGGTCTCGTTGTTTTCTCCTCCAGACTATTCATCCAGTCTATCCTATCTACATAGGTCTGTAGGGATAATAATATGCATGAACAACCAAGCCATAGCAAGATAGGCAATCAGTGAGAACACAGCGATGGCAACAAAAAGGAAACCAATTACCAATAGAAGAATAAATTAATTAAAAGAAAAAAATTTTAAGCAGAAATAAAAACCTGTATATAGATCAAGGTCTGATTTTTTATCTCTAGGCATGTCCTTCAGTCAGGATCGATGGGGTACCATGCTCTGACCCCAGAGTCTGTCCTTTGTACTCCCTCTGGTGCACTCTGCTCTGCTCCCACGGTTGCTCTGCTGCACACTTTTTGTGGTTTGCCTCGGTGTCTCAGGGTCAGTCTGGACCAGTCCTGACACTGAGTCTCCAGTGTTGTCCCCCTTAGAGCCCGGGGCCATCAAGGGACGGCGTGACTTGTGGTTGGATCAGCCATATTGTCCACTCTGTCCACTGGCTATTCAGAGTGGAGATGTCATCCTCCAGGCCTGGTGCATCAGGATGTGCTCCACTCTCTCTTCCTCTCCCAAATTGCTCCCATTTGCTCTGGTCAGACATGCCCCTCTCCCCTAGCTGCAGCTTCATTGTAAATTCTTCTTGGGGGAGGGGCAGTTGTCCACATAGCTGGCATGTGGGCTGAGCCCCCAGGCTCCTCCGCTGGCTCCCCACTCCTTGCCAACAAGCTGCATTCATCTGGCACTGGCTTTAAATCTGTTCCCTCTTTCCCTGTGGAGACACAAACAATATCCTTCCCTTGGGTGGTCAGTGCTCTATACCCTTGTCACATATCCCTTTTTTTTTCCTTTCCCAGTTCCTCCCCCCCACCCCCCGTTTTGTGGTTGGCCACCCTATGTACCCCTGGATTTGGTCTGGCACCTGCCATACTACCTGACCCTTACCCCTAGAGTGTTTGTATACTACCGTAGCTTTTTCCCTATGCCCCTTTTGCATTTACTTTTCTGTTCTTTCTTTTTTGTATATATATAAACTTACCTCAGCGGACTCATGTTATCCTTGTCCTTTAGTGCTTGGCTTACTTCGCTTAGCATTATTTCCTCTAGTTCTTCCCATGCGGCAATATGCTTCATGCGTTCATTGCTGCTTTTTAGTGATGCATAGTACTCCATTGTATGTATGTACCACCGTTTTTTATTCCATTCGTCTGTTGATGGAAATTTGGGTTGCTTCCAGCTCCTTGCAATTGTGAACTGTGCCGCAATGAACATTGGAGCACAGATGTCTGACTGTGGTTTGTTTCTTGCCTCTTCTGGGAATATGCCCAAGAGAGGGATTGCTGGGTCGTATGGTAACTCAATTTCCATCTGAGAAATCGCCAAATTGATTTCCATAGTGGCTGTTCATATCTACAGGTCCACCAGCAATGGATGAGAGTTCCTGTCTCACCACAGCCCCTCCAACACTTGCTGCTTTCTGATTTTTTGAATTTGGCTATCTTTGAGGGTGTTAGGTGGTATCTCATAGTTGTTTTGATTTGCATTTCTCTTTTGGCTAATGATCGGGAACATTTTCTCATATGTTTACTGGCCATTTGGATTTCAGACTCTGTAAAACTTCTGTTCAGGTCCTTTTCCCACCTCCTCAGTGGGCAGTTAGTTTTTCTCTTATTGTGACCTTGCAAGGTATTGTAGATTTTAGGAATAAGGCCTTTGTCTGATGTGTCATTGCTTAAGATGTTTTCCCAGTCAGTGGACTCTCTTATTACTCTTTTGGTGAATTCTTTCGATGTACACAGGTGTCTTATCTATTTGTGACTCCTCTATGCTTGTATCTTTTCCTATTTCTGACAGCCTATGCATTCCCTGTGCCAAGGTTCTCAGGTTTGTTCCAATTCCCTCATTAATGGCCCTAATTGTTTGGGATTTTAACTCAAGGTCTGTGATCCACCTTGAGTTTATTCTTGTGCATGGAGTGAGGTAAGGGTCTTGCTTCTTTTTTCTGCAGGTAGATATCTATTTTTTCCAGCACCATTTATTGAATATGACATCTGCTTCCCATTTAATATTTTTGGGCCCTTATCAAAGATCAGTTGCCTGTATGCTGATTTTTTTATGGGTCTTCAGCCCTTTTCCATTGGTCTAAGTAGCTGTCATTATGCCAATACCACACTTTTTGACTATTGTGGCCATATAGTACGTGCTAAAGTCACGCAGAGCAAGCCCTCCCACTTTGTCCTTCTTCTTGAGGAGTTCTCTGCTAATTCTGGACTTCTTCCCCCTCCATATGAAGTTGGTTATCTGTTTTTCAATTCTTTGAAGAAGAATGGTGGTATTCGTATTGGGAAAGCATTGAACTTATATAGTGCCTTGGGCAGAACTGACATCTTTACTGTATTGAGTCTGCCAATCCATGAGCATGGGATATTCTTCCATTTGTTGAGGCCACTCTTGATTTCTTGAAGTAGTGTTTTATAGTTTTCCTCATACAGATCTTTCATTTTTTTAGTCAGGTATATCCCTAGGTATTTCCATTTGTGCTTGGCTATTGTAAAGGGTACCTTTTTAATTGTCTCTTCTGTGATCTTGTCTGATGTGTAGAGATGTCCAATAGACTTCTGTTTGTTGATTTTGTACCCTGCCACTCTGCCACATTCCTCTATTACTTCCAACACTCCGCTTGTGGAGTTTAAGGGATCTTCTATATATAGCATCATATCATTTGCGAATAATGATAATTTTGCCTCTTCCTTCCCCATCTGAATACCTTTAATATCTTTCCTTTGTCTTATGTTTTTAGCTAGGACCTCCAGTACAATGTTAAATGGGAGTGGGGATAAGGGCCATCCTTGTCTGGTCCCTTTTTCAGTGCAATTGTTTTTGTCTTTTTTCCATTAATTGTTGAATCCGTTAGAGTATAGACCTTCGCAGTACTGTGTAATTATCCTTTTGATTTCATTAGGGTCCGTTGTAATGTCCCCTGTTTCATCCCTCATCCTTGCAAACGACGTTTGTTCTTTCCTTTCTTTGGTTAGGTTTGCCAGAGGTCTATCAATTCTGTTCATTCTTTCAAAGAACCAACCTTTAATGGCATTCATTTTTTCCATAGTTTTCTTGTTTTTCCTCTCCTGTATCTCAGCTCTGATTTTTATTATATCTATCCTCTTGCTATTAGTAGGGTTTGTCTGTTGACTCTGCTCTAATTGATGTAATTTTTGTGTCAGCATGTCATCCACGAGTCTCTCGTCTTTCTTAATGTGTGCATTTATTGCTATCAGCCTTCCTCTGATAAATGCCTTTGCTGTATCCCACAGGTTTTGGTACATCGTATTTTCATTCTCATTGGTTTCTAGAAACTGATTTCATCTCTGATCTGGGTCAATACCCACTCCTTTTGCAATAGGAAATTGCTCATCCTCCAATTGTTTGCCCTAGTTTTCTTCACTGTCCTTCTGTTAATTTCCAGCTTTATGGCACAGTGACCGGAGAGAGACGTCTGTATAACTTGAATTTACTCAAGTTTGACTTGTGTCCCAGTATGTGGTCTATATGTGCCATGTGGACTTGAAAAGAATGTGAATTTTTTTGAATGCGGGTGGAATGCTCTGAAAATATCTATCAAATCAAGTCATCCCAGTGTGATATTCAGATCTCTAGCCTCCTTGTTGAGTTTCTTTCCCAACGATGTGTCTTTTTCAGAGAGTGGTGTATTAAAGTCACGAACTATGATTGTTGAGCCTGTGATCTCTTTTTTCATCTTTTGGAGTGTTTGATTCACAAATTTCGCTGGTCTCTCTTTAGGTGCATATATGTTTATTATGCTCACTGGTTCTTGGTCTATTGTTCCCTTGAACATTATATAGTGCCCCTCCTTGTCTCTTGTTATGGCCTGTATCTTGAGGTCAATTTGGTCCGATATTAAGATCGCTACCCCTGCTTTATTTGCATTACCATTTGCTTGGTATATTTCTCTCCAACCTTTAATTCTCAACCTGTTTTTGTCTTCAAGCTTGAGATGAGTCTCCTGGAGGTATCAGTTCGATGGGTTATGTTTCCTCAGCCAGTCTCTGAGTTCAGGCCATTGATATTCAGTGTTATTATATCAATCTGTGGAATCTATGATGTCATCTTGTACCTTTTGTGTTGGGTATTTTCCCATCTACCTATCTTATCCGCTTGTGTTGTGTGTGTGGTTTGTTTGCCTTCTTTCTGCTATTGAGCTGATGCTATCCTGAGGGTTGTTTCCTCTTTGTCGTCCTATGGGTGTTGTTGTCCTATGTGATGGTCTCATATTTGCCCTCGGTGAGTGTTTGTCTTCTGCCCATACTGGATTGTCAAGGAACTTTTGTAGGGCTGGGTTTATTTTTGTGTATTCTTTGAGGTTGTTCGACTCTTACTTCGCCATCTATCTTAATAGATAATTTGGCTGGGTAAAGTATTCTTGGGTTTTGTGTTGTTTTCCTTCAATTTTCAGAATATGTTACTCCATTCCCTCCTCTTCTTCATTGTTTCTGCTGATAGGTCTGAACACTCTTCTTGGGGTGCCTTTATACGTGAATCTTTGCTTTTCCTTAGCTGCTTTTATGATCTTCTCCTTTTCCTCAAAGTTCGATAATTTGACAATTATTTGTCTTGGTGACTTCTTGGGATTCAGTCTGGCTGGTGTTCCTTCAGCCTCTTGAATGGTTGCCTGATTTTCATTTACTAAGCCGGGGAAGTTTTCCTGTAAGAATTCCCTTGCTATTTTCGCTGTTGATTTCTTTGTTGTATCTTGTTCTGGTAGTCCAATTATTCTAATATTGTTTCTTTTCATAGCATCAGATGTGGCTCTCAAATTTTCTTCAGCTAATGTGCTTGACTTATTTGACTGCTTTTCCCGTTTTCTGAGGTCTGCTTGGTTATCCTCTAAGTCACTGTTGTGATTCTCTGCCTCCTCAAGCCTATTGGCAAGATCTGTCAATTTGTCACTAGATTTTGTTATTTCATCCCTCAACTCTTGTATTTCCCTTTGGTGTGTTGCCTTTATCTTCTCTATCATCCCATCTTTTTTCTGCATTGCTTCGCTCATATCCTTTATGACTTCAAGCAGCCTTTTGAAAATTTCTTTTTGTGGCAGGTCAATATCTGCTTCTTCTATGCCCATCGTTAGGTTCATGACTTCTTCCGGCATTGTCTTCTGTTTCTCCTGCTTTTTCGTTGAAGCTGTTAGAACTGGTTGCTGTTTATGTGTTGTTTTGGAGCAGCCTTGAGCCATCTTCCTGAGTCAAAGAGCCCTGGGCTCTCTCTTGGGGGATTCGTATGAGATCTTCTATGAACTACTTGCCGGTAGCTGTACTGAGGGGTCCGGCTATTACTATATCTTCCTGTGGTTTCACTCTTGTCCTGGCCGTCCAGATTCCGTTACTTGGAATGTGTGTTGGATATTCCTCTCATGTGACACTGGTCAGGTTTTTGTGGGCCCACTAGGGCCTTGCTTCCCTGGCTTATCTCTAAATAGCTTCATGGTTCTTGGAGCACCTTGGCACCTGTGGTGTTTTCCTCTGTGACTGGAGTGCTGAGGAGGGTGCGTGGGTATACCCACCTTGGTCTAGAGCTCTGTAGCTGGTAGAGGAATTACTGTAGACAGAGATAACACTTTGGAGATTAGGGGGTTTTCCTGCAGTAGTGCGATCCCCACCAGTGGTGGCCAGGTGGCGTTCCCCTCCATCACTTGTAGGGCCTCTGGATTTAGCTTGGAATGGCCCCACTTTTTGTAGAGGAGAACCCCCTGCTGCTTGGTGTGTGCAAGAAGATCAGCTTTAATTCCCCAGCTGCTTGCCAGGTCTATAAATGCGGGTGGGAGCACCCCCCTTGGGCCTTCAAAATTGCCCTAGGCAAAGGGGAGTGGCCTGGAGGCCGCTAGTGGCTTGTGACATGAAAGAGTGAAAAGAGAGGAAGAAGAGAGAAAGAAGAAGACAGACTGGCGCAACATGTCTAGCAAACTGACATCCACTCAACCACACTCAACTAGAATGCACAGAGTAAACAAAAGTGAAAACAGTACATTAAAAAGGAAAAAAAGAGAGAAGAAAGAAAGGAAGAAAACCACAAGAAAGGAGAACTTAATCTGCTGAGGCTGTGGTAGGATAGAGAGAAGAGTTAGAACAAGAGGAGAAAAGAAGAAAAAGTGAAAGAAGAACACAAGTAAAGCAAAAAAGAGGAAAAAAGGAAGGAGAGGGAGACAGAACTGACAAAATTGATAAAGAAATAGCTGGCCACGTCCTGTGCTGTGTGTAGCACTGACTGGTCCTGTGTGGAGCACTCTCTTAGGTGTCAGGCTGCCCACTGGGAGGACAGGGTTGCCCTAGGCAGATTGTAGGGGTCTGAGAACCATCAGTGGCATGTTAAGGGAATGAAAAGGAGAAGAGAGAATCATACAAGCAGTGAGAGAAATGAAGAGAACAGAGAAAGAAAGAGGAGAGAAAGAGAGAAAGAAGGAAGGGGAAAGAAAAAAAAAACCCACTGTGTTCATTAAGCTTGTCTGTGATGGTAAAGAGGGAGGAAAGCAAGAAGGGGGAAATAAAGAATAAAGAGATAGCTAATCCCTGATTAGTTGTATGTGGGGTCAAAGGGGTTTAGACCCTGCCTCACAATGGCAGGTTGGTATGCTCTTTTGATGTAGGGACCCAGTGATGTTGGGCAGTATTGCCCTAGTTGATGAGCTCACCTAAAGGTCCAATGGAGGTTTCCTTAGCAGCGCAGCGTGGTGTAGATGTATGTCCCAGCTGCCTTGTATGGTGTTCAGCACTCCCACGGAGGGCGGGCTGGAGTTCCTCCTGCTATTTGGGTTGATTTGCCCTAAATGGAGGGTAGTGATCTGGAAGTCAGTAGTTGTTTATAATAGGAGAGAGTGGGAGAAGGGAGGAAAAAGAGAGAAAAAGAAGAAATAAAGAAAAAGAATCTCAACTCGTTGCGACTGGCTGAGCTCATTGAGACTGACTGCGGTGGGCAGGATAGAAATGCTAGTGAATGAAGAGGGAAGAAATAGAGTAGCAGGTAGGGTGATAACTGCGGCTTGATAACCTGTCCATGAGGCTGGAGGAGTTCCAACTCTTCTTCTAGGTAGCGGGGTGCTGTACCCGTTTTATGTTGGGTCCTACAGATGCCGTGTGGGATTACTTTCAAAGGCAAGATCGCACCTGTTACCAGGAGTCCATTCAGCTCTGGTTTTTACTGGGATGCTTGCCTTGTGCTGTATGTAGCCCTGCAGCAAGGGTGGGGGGCAGGGTGTTCCCACAACCCAGTCTAAGGCCCCAGGGCTGGCAGGGCCTCCCCAGCTATGTGTAGAGTCACTGAAAGGGAAGCTGGGCATGTTGTCCTATCTATGCTACTGGTATCCTACTAGATTAGAGGCTTTTATTTTTACTGCCCCCTCCCCTACCCCGGTCAGCTAGACTAAAATCAAATTAACTTGTCACACACAATCTCTAGTCTGCAGCTCCGCTCCGTGCTGTTTAAAACTGAAGCTTGCTACTGTGGGTGTTTGTTATGCAAAAAGCCTCCAGGCCCTGTAGCTGGGTTCTGGAGATCCTTAGCTAGGTTAATTGATATGCTGATTTATGTTAAAGACCCCGCCTATGTACTCTTTGCAGCTGAGAAACCAGACTGTGGTTTGAGTTATTAACCAATAATATATATTTCACCTTTTTTTTTTGTGCTTGTGATGTGCTCTGATTTGGGGGCTGTCAGGCTGGTCCACACAGGGGGAGATCCAGTTATCAGGGGGATTGTTTCCTTCTCAGTCAATTGGAATTGGATTCCGCTTATTTTCTCCCACACCGCGATCTACTTTAAGTAATAATCTGCTTTTTCCTCTATTCTAAATTATGGCTACCCACCACCACCACTCCACAGGCAGTGAGTTCAGGGCAGCCAACAGCGCGGAGAGCCCTGGGTGGGGTTCTCCTGTGTCTGGGGGTGCAGTCCCTTTAAGGCATCAGCCGGGAGAAACCGCGGCTCCGGCAAGGGCGCAGCTGATGTGCGGGCTAGCCAAAGCTAGCCAAAGCTAGAGTTCTTGGTTTGCTTTGTGAGTGGAAATCACACACAAAAAGGGGTTTGGGAGAGACCCTAGTACCCTAGTTCTAATTTCTGGACTCAACCTCTCCGTTTCCTTCACCTTACCTCCCAATTTTCTGGTCTGGCAGCAGGAGCTCTGGATGGGTGCATCTTATCGGGTCACCATTTTCTCCGGAGCCTCCAGTCAGCATGTCTTAAGCAGAAAAAAATTGAATAAAAAATGCAAGCCTAGCGTTACAGTATTGAAGGAGTCTATGGAGCATAAAAAGAAGATGGAATGAATGCAGAGCTGCTGTACCAAACAGAATTGATCAACATTCCACCATTTCAAGGGGTAACATGTGATCAAGAACTGACAGTATTGAAGTAAAAAGTGCAAGCTTCATTTAAAGCATTCGCCAAAAACAAGGCCCCAGGAATTGATGGAATACCAATTGAGATGTTCTGACAAACTGCTGTGGCTCGATCTTCATCAGTAAATGCTTAAAGTCCTCATCACTTTCAGTATGTAAGGTTGTGTGCTTTGCACAGTATAGGTAGTTAATGAATCTTCCTCCGGTCACAATACTGCATTCTTCTTCATATACTTCAGGTTATACTCACTAGTCTGATGTTAAGAAATTTGGTCAATTGCTTAGATGAGAGTCATTTTGTGCCCATTCCAAAAAATGGTGACCCAAGAGTGCAGAAATTAACACACAATATAATAAGTGTAACATACAAGTAAAATGTTGCTGAAGCTATATTTTTTATTAAATACTTTTACTGGGGGCTCCTACATCTCTTATCACAATCCATACATTCTTCCAGTGTGTCAAGCACATTTGCACATATGCTGCCATCATCATTTTTATTTTTTGCTTTCTAATTTAACTGTTTCTTTCTTTCTTTTTAAAAAAATCAATTTATTGGGGCTCATACAATTCATCACAATACATAGATCAATTGTGTAAAGCACATCTATACATTTGTTGCCCTCA
>NW_022103955.1:2502377-2509219 GCF_000313985.2 Echinops telfairi
ACCGGGTATATGCCCAGTAGAGGGATGGCTGGGTCATAAGGTAGATCAATTTCCATTTTCTTTAGGTATCTCCAGATTGCTTTCCACAGTGGCTGTACAAATCTACATTCTTCCAGTGTGTCAAGCACATTTGCACATATGCTGCCATCATCATTTTTAAAGCATTCTCTTTCCATTTGAGCCCCTGACATCAGCTCCCCATTTCTTCCCCCTCATTTCCCCACCCTCCCTCATGAACCCTTGATGAGTTATAATTTATTATTTTCATATCTTACATCGTCCTCCGTCACCCCTCATCCACTTTTCCATTTTTTGTCCCCCTGAGAGGGGGTTATAGGTTGATCCTTGTAATCAGTTTCCCCATTTCCCCCCAACCCTCCCCTAATCCTCCTGGTATGAAGATAATTTTTAAAATAGTTGTAGCAATATAGTGATAAGGAACTGCCAGAAGTTCAATTTGGATTCAGAATGGGACGTGGAATGAAAGGTATCATAGCCAATGTCAGATGAATCTTGGTTGATAGTAGACAGTATCAGAAAGATGTTTACCTGTGATTTATTGACTTTGAAAAGGCATCCAACCATGTTGTGGTAGTTCTATAATCTGTTATCAATTTTAGACTTAAGAGTGAAGGGGCGGAGTTTAGCCTGTCAATCAGGTCACAGCTTGATGACCTAATTTGGAGGTACTAAGGAGATAAATAGCTCACTGGAGGTGCGACACAGTTTCACTCCTTGTGAGACATTACTGATGAAGAGCCTGATGCAGCTACGCTGATGCTGCCAGAGCTTTGGAGCTGAGGGAGCCACATGGAGACCCCTGCCAGCGCTGAGATGCTTACACCGCCACTGAATCCACAAGACCTTCCACCCACTGGCCTGTGATCTTCCTGCATTCGGCGTCATTGTATGTGTTTCGTGAGTCTGAAGAGGACTTTATAGATTGGTATCGGACATATAGGCTAATATCAGACTTCTGGACTTGATCTGGACTGGGCTGGGATGTTTTCTCAATATTCAAGAGCTCTTGAATATAAAGCTCTTTCTTATACACATATGAGTGTCTCCGAATTTGTTTCTCTAGTCTACTCTGACTAACACACATGTGGATCATAACAAACCATGGATAACATTGTGAAGAATGAGGATTCCAGAACATTTAATGTGCTCATGTAAAGCCTGTACATAGACCAAGAGACAGTCATTCAAACATAAGGAGAAGTATGGCCAGAATTCAAACTATATGCTGGAAAAAATAATTGAAGAAGCTGAAATATAAGAAGAAGAATAGCACATATACTAAAAAGAAGAAGAACATGGTATTGTGCGACTGGAGGAAGACTTATTAACTACCTATATATTTTTGCTTACTGAAAGTGATGAGGTCTTAAAGCATTTACTGATGAAGATCAAAGAATATACTCTGCAGTAGGGATTACATCTTAACATATGTATAAGAAATATCTTCACTTCTGAACCAATATGCAGCATTATGATAAATGGAGAAAATACTGAAATTGTTAAGAATGTCATGTTCCTTGGATCCATAATAAAAGGTCACATACAGAGCAGTCAGGAAATCAAACAAGAATTGCATTGGGCAAATCTACTGCACAAAATTTTTTTTTAATGTTAATAAGCAATGAAGTGACTTTGGAGAGTACAGCTCTTCTAATCTAAACATTTATCATTTCAGTCATCTCATGTATGTGTGAAAGCCTGACAGTGAATAAGGAGGGCTGAAAAGGAATTTGTACCTTTGAATTATTACGCAGGCAAACAATATTAAGTATACGATACACTGCCAGAAGAACCAATAAATATGTGTTGGAAGTATAACCAGAATTCTTCTTAGATGATGGGATAATGAGATGCTCGCCCATGTACTTTGGATGTTTTATAGGGATGACCAGTCTCTGAAGAAGACACTGTGCCTTGTAAAATAGAAGATCAGCAAAAAAAGACTATAGTTTTTTGAATGAAATGAAATGGTTTGACATAGTGTCTGTAACAATGAAATCAAAATAAGCTGCAAGTGTGAGGCTGGTGCCCTACTGGGCAGTATTTCATGCTGCTGTAAACAATGTTGTTAAGAACCATAACTGACTGAAGAGTACTTACCACACGTCACTAAGTAGACCCTGAATCCAAAGCTAGAGGGTTATGGAAGACATGGGACATGCCTCGGGAACCATAAGAAGAGGGTGCCACAGAGTGGTCTTTATTACAAGTAGGAGAGGAAACAACTCAATGAAAACGAAGGCTTTCATATCTGAGAGTCTCCATGTGTCCAGGCAGATTGAGAGCTTAGTCTGCTAGTGTAGAAAGAGAAGAAACAAGAAAAATTACAGTATTATAGAACACTTTCATAAGAAAAAGGAAAGAATGTACAGTTTTAATTTTCATGTAGGGGCATAATACATTAAGTAAAAGTTTAATGAGCTTGACCTGTATTTGGGCACTAATATTAAAACCAATACTAAAGTTATCGAAAAGATGGGTGTCAGATATTTGTACAGGGCACAATTTCAGTGCTTGCTAGAGACACCATAGTCCACAGATCTGCCTCTGGGCCCAGTCCACTAACGTGATTTCTAATCCATCGGTTTTCATTGGGAATAAACAACAATACTATTAATAACACTGACTCTATTAACAAAAATAGGTAAATCTGTTTATAGTTTATTTGATGGCGCATATGTATTTTTAAATTTTAATAGGATGTTAATCCTATTCTTTGTTTTGCAAAACTTAGGTAATATCTATTAACACCCCACCATGATAGAAGAAAATAATGGAAGTCCTTGAACTTCTTTCTATGTCTTCCTTTAGCACCCTGTTGTTGTTTCTGTTTTAGGTTGCTATTGAATCGATCTTCACCCATAGCACAGCAGGACAAAATGCTGACCGGTCCTCACAGTCAGCAATGTGCGGAGCCCATTGTGGCAACCACTAAGGAAATTCATATCACTGAGGATCTTCCTCTTTTTTGATGACCCTCTACTTTTCTAGGTATGGTAGCCTTCTTAGGGGCTGATCTTTCTGGATGACATGTCCAAACGACAGGATTTAAATCATTGTTGTTTCTAAGGAACATTCTGACTGTATTTCTTCCAAGACAGATTGATTTGTTCTGGCAGTCTGGTCAATATTATTTGCCAAAGCCATATTTCAGATGCAACAATCCTTCTTTAGTCTTCCATAGTCTCCATACTTTTCACTCTGTATGCTGAGCAAATATTTAGATCAGCTGGGTTGTATGAAGAATAGGGCATCAGGATTGCTTGCTGAAAGTGAGGAGGGCATGAAGCACTTGCTAATGAAGATCAACGATTGCAGCCTTTAATATAGATCACAGCTTAATGTAAAAAAAACCAAAATCTCCACAACTAGACCCACAGGCAACATCACAGTGAGCATACAGATGATTGGATTTGTCAAGGATTGTGCCTTGCATGGAGCCACAGTCAGAATTCGGGAAAGGAGCAGTCTAGAGATCACAGGACACATCAGCTTCCAAGGCCTCTTTAAAATGTTGAAAAGCAAGGGTGTTGCTTTGAGGATGAAGGTGAACCTGACCCAAGCCACAACATTTTCAATCAACTCATATACATGTGAAATTGGACATTAAATAAGGAAGCCTGAAAAACGGATGCATTTGAATTGTGGTACTAGAGAATATTGAGAGTTCCATGGACTGCCAAAAGAACAACAAATCTGCCTTGGAAGAAGCAAGGCCAGAATGCTCCTTAGAGGCGAGGATGCTGAGACCACCTCAGGTCGTTGTCAGGAGAGACCAGTCCCTGGAGAAAGACATCATGCTTGGTACAGTAAAGGGTCAGGAAAAAAGAGGAAGGCCTATGAGAAGATGGAGTGACACAGTGGCTGCAACAAAGAGCTCACCTATAAGAACAATGGTGAGGATGGTGCAGGACGTGGCAGTGTTGCATTCTGCTGTTCATAAGGTCGCTATGAGTCATAACCAACCAATGGCACCTAACAACAACATTCACAGTCCATCTTTTGCACACATTGTACTCAAGTTATCTATTTTAATAATGGACATCAATAATGTTTACAACATCTATATTCTGTTTTTGAACTATAAATAGTTGCTTTAAAAAAACATTTTATTGGGGGCTCATAGAGCTCTTATCACAATCCATCCACCTATCCACTGTATCAAGCACATTTGCACATATTATGTTGCCATCATCATTTTCAAAACATTTTCTTTTGCTAATAAATTAGCAAATGTGGTGAAGAAAGCTGATGGTGCATGGCTATCAAAAAGATAGCGCCTGGGGTCTTAAAGGCTTGAAAGTAAACAAGCAGCCATCTAGCTCAGAAACAACAAAGCCTACATGGAAGAAGCACACCAGCCTGTGTGATCACTGTGTGTCGAAGGGATCAGGTATCAGGCGTCAAAGAACAAAAAAATCATATAATTGTGAATGAGGGGCAGTGCGGAGTAGGGACCCAAATCCCATCTGTAGACAACTGGATATCCCCTTACAGAAGATCATAGGGAGGAGATGAGCCATTCAGGGTGTGATGTAGCAACAATGAAACATACAACTTTCCTCTAGTTCCTAAATGCTTCCTCCCCCACCTCCCCTCCACTATCATCATCCCAATTCTACCTTACAAATATGGCTAGACCAGAGGATGTACACTGGTACAGATAGGAACTGGAAACACAGGGAATCCAGGACGGATGATCCCTTCAGGACCAGTGCTGAGAGTGGTGATACCGGGAGGATAGAGGGAGGGTGGGGTAGAAAGGAGGAACCGATTACAAGTATCTACATATAACCTCCTCCCTGGGGGAGGGACAACAGAAAAGTAGGTGAAGGGAGACGTTGGACAGTGTAAGATATGAGATTATCTTTTTTTTTCATGTTTTACACTGACCATGTTTTACCCTTCACCCACTTTTCTTTGGTCTGTCCCCCTGGAAGGGGGTTATATGTAGTTCATTGTGATCAGTTCCTCCCTCCCCCACTACTTTCCCCCTACCCTTCTGGTATTCCTAATCTCATTATTGTTCCTGAGGGGTTTAAGTGTCCTGGATCCCCTGTGCTGCGAGCTCTTATCTGTACCAGTGTGCATGCTCTGGTCTAGCTGGATTTGTAAGGTAGAATTGGGGTCATGATAGTGGGAGTGGTGGGGAGGAAACCTTAAAGAACTAGAGGAAAGTTGTATGTTTCCTTGGTGCTATACCACACCCTAATTGGCTCATCTCTTCCTTGTGACATTTCTGTGAGGGTATGTCCAATTGTCTACAGATGGGCTTTGGGTCTCCACTCTGCCCTCTGCCTCATTCACATCGATATGATTTTTTGTTCTGGGTTTTTGATTGCCTAATAACTGATACACAGGCTGGTGTGCTTCATCCATGTGGGTTTTGTTGTTTCTCAGCTAGATGGCTGCTTGTTTATCTTCAAACCTTTAAAACTCCAGATACTATATCTTTTGATAGCCGGACACCATCAGCTTTCTTCACCACATTTGCTCATGCTCCCATTTTGTCTTCAGCGATTGTGTTGGGAAGGTAAGTATCACAGAATGCCGGGTTATTAGAAGAAAGTGTTCTTGCATTGAGGGAGTACAGTGAACCCTCCTTTATCACGGTTAATTGGTTCTAGACCTTATCGTGATAAATGAAATTCCGCGAAGTAGGATTCCTTATTTGTAAATCAAATATTTTCGTAGTTAGAGCATAGAGGACATGAAAAAACACCCTTTAGCCACCATTACACTCGTATTACCCAATTTATTAAACGAAAAAGGGAAAATACAGTAAAACATTTTGGACGTTACAATTATCATTTATTATTTATTATATTATTCATGACATCAAGCGTGTACAGTATGAGCCAATCAGTGGCAGTAATGACAGAGCATGTGCTGTTACGCAAAAACCGCGATAGAGTGAAGCCGCGGAAGTCGAAGCGCGAAATGGCGAGGGTTCACTGTATTACACATTGGTTTCCACAGGAACTGCCCCAATTCACCCTTCACCAGCAATATGTGACCTTTGATGTCTAAATAAAGCAAGATTAGGGATAAATGAGGAAAGAGAAAACTATTTAGTCGATGATTTTAGAGCAAATGATTATACAACTGGGGGTATAAAACGATAGTAAATCTTTAATACCATACTAAAATGAATGATAAGGTCAAAGACTTAAATGTGAAAACGAAGTTTGTCATAGAAAATATTTCTTGAAGAGATATTTCTAGTTTCAGGAAGCTTTCTAAAACAAGAAAACTTTATTAAAAATAAAACTGGATTTTCCCACATTAAAATGAAGAATTATGTTTATTAAAATTTACCTTGAAAAGTTATTAAAAACAATAAAATAGGAGAGAAGAATTCTATATACCATAAGATAAATCAGTTTTCAGAATATGTATAGATGTTGAAATATATATATACATATATATATATTTGAGTGATGTCACATTAGTCAGAAGATTAAATAATTAATTAGGCAAAAAAACACATGAAAAATGCTTGATCTTATTATTGATTAGGGAAATGAAAATTGAGTTCCATTTGAGATACCACATAATCAAATGACTCAAAACTTGAAAGTCTGAAAAGAGTAAGTACAAGGGAGTATGAATCAACATAAATAGGACTATATTCTTTAACAAAGAAAGCATCATCTTAATAAGTTGAATATTCCTATATTTATTGCTTTACAATTTTATTCAAGGTGGATAATCCGGGAACTCATTCAGATATGCACCATGGGTGAGTTCATGAATATTAATAACAGAGTGTGTCAAAATAAAGACACTAGTCTATCCCAATTATGTAGTGCAGGGCATGT
>NW_022103955.1:2509319-2512209 GCF_000313985.2 Echinops telfairi
TGTACAGTATGAGCCAATCAGTGGCAGTAATGACAGAGCATGCGCTGTTACGCAAAAACCGCGATAGAGTGAAGCCGCGGAAGTCGAAGCACGAAGTGGCAAGGGCTCACTGTACTTGATTAGAGGCCCAACGTCTGTCTGCTACCTTAATACTTAATATACAAATATATGTGCATAGAGCTATTTCCCTATAGTTATATATAAATATATTTACATATGTACATGCCTATATTTAGACCTCTATAAATGTCCTTTGCCTCCCAGAGTTGTCTTTTGTTTTTACGGTAGTTCCTCCTGCCCAAACTTAAAGTTAGTTATTCCCCCACTAGAATATCTCATCACTGATAGTTTGCCTGTGCTTTAACATGTAGAATTTTATGCCCTTTAGTGCATTGAGGTAGACTCAGCCTCTTTTAAGCGTTTTGTGTTGTCCTAACCCTCTTTCATAATACTGCAGGCCTTGCCTCATTAAATGTGGCATTGACTGTTGCAGATGGTCGCAAGTTAGTTTAGTCTTTCCTCATAATATATTTCTACTTCCTGCTAGTGTCTCCATAGGATTAGTTCTTTGAAATTGAGGTTCAGTACGTTTATGAAGGAGTTTTTAAATGGTGAGAAAGGTAATGCTCTTGCTTACTAACTAAAAACCTGGAGTTTTGAGTCCATCCAGAGGTATTTCAGGAGAATAGCCTAGAGATCTACTTCCGACAAATCAGCCTTTGAAAACCTTGGGAGCACAGGATTACTCTGACACACGTGAGGTTGCCATGAATCGGTACAGGTATAATGAGAACTGGTAACTTTACTAAAATGTGCCTTTATGTTGATCATTCTTTATGACTTTGTCCCAGGCCAGTGATTTGCTGAATGAATTAAGGGCTTGCTGTTAGTCATGAAAGACTCTGGATGCAGTGAACCAAACAGACAAAGGCCCCTCCTTTTATGAAGGCTAGGGGTGCAGATGATTAAGAAATATAACATGAAATGTACTTTATATACAAGTATGTTTCAAAAAGTTCATGGAAAATGTAATAAGATCATGGATTTTTTCCATTATTTTTTGAAACTCCTTTGTAGGATGCTAGTATGTGATTAGTGACTTGGAAATGAGTAAGAACTTTACTGGGAGGAGCTGGGGTGGCTATTTTAAATAGGTTGTTCAGTGGGAGAGGCTTCTTTTGGAAGGGGACAGGTGAGCAAAGATTTGAAGTAAGTGAAGGCTCCTATTTGAAAACGCCATTAAATGAATTGGACTTTACCTTAAACTTCCAGATTGAAGGAACTGAAATAAGTCCTTGATCTTGATGCTTACAACCATAGAGTGAGAAGAGGCAGAGGACTGCGATACCAAGTGTATCGAGTTAGAGAATTTTGGACCTCGTTTTGGATCTCCTCTTTGAGGATGCCCAATGAATAATAGCTTGGGACTAACATATACTTGCTGGTTTCCTGCATTTTTGGTGTTTTTTGATGACATGTCATAGTGTAGCAGGCAAAATTTTACTTCTGTGATGGAGTGTTATTGCAAGTTTTCCCTATCTCAAACCTTTATTGTCCAGTAAATAATGTTAGTCACTTGAGCTTTGATCTATACATATTGGTCTAAAAATCTGCCTGTACATGTATACTTCTATTTCTAAACAATATTTGAAATTCTATAACATTGGCTAAATTAATGATGCTATCAGTAATATTACCATTTGAACTATGGGAATGATAAAATAGTAATGATGACTCAATGTGGACCAGGGAGGGATATAAATTATAGATATATCAATGAAACTTGAGCTTACACTGATTTGTAGCCCTTATCTAAGAACAGTTAATTCTTATGGTATGTCCCGATTTGACCCTGACTTAATGAAGAGATCACTGAAAATATGGTTGCTATATTAAAGTGTAGTGAAGAAATCAGGTGGTGCCTGGCTATCAGAAAGTATAGCATATGGGGTCTTAAATGATTGTCTTAAAAGAAGCAGCTAATTAAGTGAGGTGATAGTTAAGTCCACATGGTAGAAGCCCACCAGTTTGTGCAGTCCAAGGAATATAAATAGTAAAATCCAAGACCACAGAGGAATGAATATTATTAGAAGTTAAATTATGGACACTCCCTTTGCAAAAGGTTATGGGTGACAGGGAAAGCCCCAAACCCATTTGCTGGTCCCCAGTTGGATTAAGCCTCTGGTGAACCCCTCTGACCATTCATCAGGAAGGTTTAGAGCCTTCCTATCAGACAGAGTGCATTGCAAAGTAAACTAACACATATATAAATGCTTTGATTAACATGGAACCCCTTTCCACTTGTTCTCCCATTTGACCCATTTTTAATTTGTTGTAGTTTTTATTATTTCTGTTGTCTTTTCAACTGAGATCTATGTTTTATTTTACTATTGTTACTTATAGGATGTTTTCCTGTATAGGAAATTCTGTATAGGCAAATCTATAGAGACAGTAATTGAAGTAATAGTTTCTTGGGATTATGGTAGTAGAGTTTGGGGGAAATTTTGGAGCTAATAATAAGAACAAGATAGAAGATGTTCTAAAATTCATGGTAGTAATGATTGTACAACTCTTTAAAAATATATTCAAACTGTTCAACTAGATTTTATGTGAATTGTCAATCAATAAAACTGTTAAAGAATACACACAATCAATGTTCCAAGAAGAATTTAAAAACAAACAATTGAGGCAGCAAAGAATCAAGAACCTATGTGTTGAAAGAAAAAGTCCAGGCCTCCCACACCCACCTCCCCACCAATTTGGATCACTTGTTGTTCCCTTGTCCCTGGGCTTGTTAAAACCATTTCCTTCAAGGGTAATGTAACAAAGAGGAATTGCTGAAACCCTGGTGGGGACTGAGCATGATAGTGGGACAGGAGGAAAGTCAAGG
>NW_022103955.1:2514976-2529250 GCF_000313985.2 Echinops telfairi
CTTAATACTAAACCTATAAATGTAGGCTCATAGATCTATTTCCCCATCATCATATAAATATATTTGCATATGTACATATCTTTATCTAGACCTCTATAAATGCCCTTCTAAAGAGCCCTTGGGATCCATTACTCTTTTTCCCCTCCCTCCACACCCCCACCTTTGTGGCCCCTTGATAGATTATAGATTGTTATTATTTTCATATTTCACAATGACCACTGTCTCCCTTCCTCCTCTGGTTCCTGTAGTCTTCCCCTTGGAGCAGGGTGTGTGGCTATGTGTCATTCATTGTGCGTCTTCCTCCCTTCCGCTACCCCTCTTCCCCCTCCCTTTTGGTATCACTATTCCCATTCCTGTTCCTGGGTTCGGTGTGCAGAGAGAGCTTTATCTCGTGTCTATACCTATGTACATGTTCTGGTCCAGTTTAGAGTGGGAAGCAGCACTGGGGTCATGATAGTGGGGGATGAGGAGGCCTCAATGAACCCTAGGTATATTCTCTGATCCATCGGTGCTCTACTGCACCCTGATTGATTCATCCCTTCCCTGTGACTCCTCTGTGAAGGAATGTTCCATTGTCTACAGATGGGCTTTGGGTCTCCCTCTGACACCCCTCATTCTCAGAAGAAGACTTGAAATGAGATATATCATTGTGGATGTAAAGGGATCTTGGCTGAATGCTGAGACTGTCAGAAAGATGCTTCCTTGTGTTTTATTGATTATGTGAGGCATTCAACTGAGTGGATGGTAACAACCTATACATAACATCGAGAAGAGTGGGAATTTCAGAACACTTGCTTGTGCTCATGTGGAAGCAGTTTTTGGATCAAGGGTAGTCATTCTAACTCAGGAGTAGGGAACCTTTTTTCTGACATGGGCCATGTAGATATTCATAATGTCATTCACGGCTTATGGAACACTATCAACTTAAAAATTAGCCTACTATATTTGACCATACATTTAATTAACTTACCCTTAATCTGTTGGCTGGCATTGCTTCTCTTTGGGGAAGGGTGTGATGTTAGCCTATGACTGCTGCTAGAAGAAGGGAATACTGCGTGGTCTAATATTAGGATTGTGTCTCGGGGTTGTCTCCTTTCACCATGCTTATTTAACCTGTATGCTGAGAAAACAATCGAAGAAGCTGGGTTATATAAAGAAAAATGGAGCATCAGGATTAGACTAGGTTCAATTTGCCAAATAACTCAACCTTGCATGCTTTTTAATGCTGATGAATTAAAAAACTGCAACCTTCACTATAGATTATAATGCAATATAAAGAAAACACATGTTCTCACAAGTTCAATAGATAATATTATGAGAAAATGTGACAAGACTGAAATCAAGGATTTCACTTTACTTATATCAAGGAAGTAGTAGTCAAGAAATCAGATTATATACTGCGCTGGAAAAATCTGCAAGTCTTCTTTAAGGGGTCTTGAGTAAGGATGTCCTTTTGAAAACTGAGGTGCACCCTGAATCAAGCCAGGATATTTTCACCTTGCTAATGCGCATGTGGATGTTAGACAATGCACAAGGAGACCACAGCAGAAGCTATGCATTTGGTTTATTTTACTCATGAAGAATATTGAAAGTACTGTGGACTATCAGAAGAAAATCAAATTGGTCTTGAAAGAATTACAGTCAGTATGGTTGAGAGTGAAAGCCCCACGTGCAGGGCTTGCACATGATTCTAGGCTGCTCATGCATCAAGGACATCAGACAGTGGACAGTAGACTAATGCAGATGCACTTGGATGACAATTTAG
This sequence comes from Echinops telfairi, assembly GCF_000313985.2. NCBI lineage: Eukaryota > Metazoa > Chordata > Mammalia > Afrosoricida > Tenrecidae > Echinops > Echinops telfairi. Next base: position 2,516,742 of record NW_022103955.1, read on the forward strand.
CTCCTTATCATTTGCTCTCCCTTTTTGCACATTTTAAATTTGTTCTAGTTTTTTATTATTTCTGCTTTCTTTTCTTTTTTCCCCCAAAGCATTTTATTGGGAGTTAATCCAGATATTATATCACTTCACAGTTCAATCATATCAAGCAGTATTGTACAATTGCTACCACAATCAGTTTTTAAAAATTATTTTCCTTCTTGAACTCCTTGCTATCAGCTTCCTTTTAAAGAGCTCCCTCCACTCCCCCCACCCCCAGAAACCCTTATTCTACTTGCTCTCTTATAGGTTCATCAATCTGGGGTTTAATATACTGAAAAACAGGAAAACATTTAACAAACATTCAAGAGGGTCACCCCCATTGACAAAATACATCTGAGAGAAGCCCAAATATGAACAAACAAAAATTACAGACAATGTTGGAAAGCATCAGGCCCAATGTGCACCAGAGGGGGCATTGAATATGATTTACTTTGCCATTGGTGTTGGGTTTTGAGGTTTTCAAAATGTCTTTTTGTATATGAATTTCAAGAAAGGTAAATCTTAGTTTCTTAGGGTTATGGCAGGGGAGGTTGGGGAGAAATGGGGAGTTAAAAATGATTACAACAATGAGGAACATGTTGTAAAATTGATTGTAGGAATGATTGCACAACTCATTGAATTATATGATATGTGAGTTATATATTAATATTAATAAAACTGTTCAAATAAAAAGAAAGAAGTATAATCATTGGAAGTGGTCATGGCAAGATGTCTCCAGCACTTTGAATGTGTGATCTGGAGAGACCATTTCCTGAAAGAGACATAATACTTGGTAAAGTGGAGGGCCAGGGGAAACAAGCAGAACTTTCAATGGGATGACTGACGCAGTGGCTACAAAAATGGGAAGAAACATACAGTTTTGAGATTAGCACCGCACAAGTAGGTATTTCTTTCTGTTGTGTTGGGTTGTTTGTTGCTGAGTGGGAACTGACTGTTGGCATCAAACCACCATGACCACCCCACAAGGGTTTGACTAAAGTTTGTAATATACTGTTTCTTATGCAACATTTTGAGTACAGAATTGTGTTTTCATTTATTTTACATTATAAAATTTTATTATGAAATATTAAGATATAAAACTTAAGGAAAAATGATTCCTTCAGCAGCTTATGGAAAATAGCAAACATGAGTGAAAACAGGGAGGCTTTTTGCATTAACAGGGAGGCCTCTTGAATTAGTTCAGCAAGAAGTGGTGGAAATGGGGAATGACAGGGCAGACGTCAAGCGGTAGGACTGTCTAAAGATGTCCTGCTGAAGTCAAAGAAGTCATAGGTGGAAAACTCTAAATATCTAACACATGAAGTGTATTTTATCTCATGATATTTAGGATATTTAGGATATCATGAGAGTAAACATTTCAGTTTTGTGGTAAAATCCAGACTTGATTGCATTCAAGTAGGAGGAGATGGAAATAATTTAACCTATAATCTCAGACATTTAGCTTTGAGGTGTGTGAACAAGAGAAATTTTGAATCTGAATCTGAAGAGTAATAGGCAATGGTTTATATGGAAAAAAAAGAATAAAACTTTCCAAATACATTTTAGAACTTTTTTCATACCCTTTTAAATGTTCTTCCTTCACAGAATTAAAGACTATTTTTAAGTTGGTTCCTACCATTTTGTGTGTCAATATGCAACCTCATTTGTTGACTCAGTGTAGGAATTATGAGATATACTTTCATTGAGATTTGCAGAATAGATTGATCATTCATTTGTAATTATTACATGAATTGTATTCAATTAGATCAATTTTACAGAATTTATTCATTTGTTCTTTTGTGTAATAATATTTAGGTAAATTTTTACTTTTTGCTTTTAAAAACAGATGGCAGAAATCACATTATTGCACATGTCTTCTGAGACTTATATTCAAAATTTTTCTTGTCCATATACTTAGAAGTTGAATTTCTCAATTTCTAGATTATGGTTTATTGATATATTGACCTTAACTACAGTCTACCATATTGCTCTCCAGAATTGTTGTGTCAACTTATACCCTTTTAAAATCAATAAGGACTTATCACTTTTATTTGGAAATCATCAAACTAATAAAAATGAAAAAATGATAATGATGTGAGGTTGGCACTAAAGCATCTGGCCTCCAGTAGGTGCTTACTGTTCCGTGGCCATGACCCTCTACATAAAACATTCCCTCTTCACACCCCCAGGGACACCTTCCTCTCTTTGACTGGCAGTGGTGTTTGCATGGACTGAGGACTGAGGCTCATCTATTTCATCATGTCAAAGGGCTCCTCTTTATTATTTGTAATGAACGGAAAGTGTCATCAATGTATTGCAAGCAGTTGGGATTCCATTTAAACCAGTAGAATTAAGTCCTACAATGCTGTTCACGTCCATGCTATCTCTTACATAGATCAGAAGTTATTAATTTCCTTGTCCTGTCTGATGCTTCAACCATTGGCTGTCACTACTTTGCTCATATACAATGCGAGACAGGTATTTTATTCGTTGAATGTAAGATGATGCTCTATTTTGTCTTTTTAAATTATCTTCCTAGTGAGTAGCTTTTAAGATCCTATTGTGAAAGGGAGTCAGGTAGCAGCCAGACTGACAGCTGGGATATCTATGGAGAATTAACTTGTCAAAATATAATACAATCATTAGACATTCTCCCTTTCTTTCTCTTTGCTTTATACCATTCCAAATTTAGACCAACTCAAGAAACAGGAAAGGGAGATGATGGGTAGTATGAAGAAGGTGGTAAATCAAAGAGTTCACCTTGCCCATTACTGGGCATTTTTAAAATAATGTAATCCTTGTGGAAAATTGTGTATCAATTCCATCTGATCTTGGCCTCCATTTGCTGTATGGTGCTTCCTTGTTCAGCCCAGCAAAAGTGCTAGTCTCTAAACTGAGTGGTCACTTCCAAGCTCTGTGGATGAGCTCAGGTCCTTGTACTCTGTCTCTAAATAGAGAATCAGTGTGCTCAATGATATCACTCCAAACTTTCAATGGCTCTGATTTCCAAGTTTGATATGTTGGTACTTCGCTAACTTACTTGCCTAGAGAAAACCAAATTTGCTTAGTTACATGCATTTCATCTGACAAATTAACCACCACCAATTTTATCTAATTCAGTACCCAATAATTTACTGAACTTGGAAATTTTGAAACCAACACTTAAAAACGATGGACTCACACTTCCCAAGTGCTACTCCCTGATGTAGGGCTCAGCCTGAATCCAGACACAATGACAATATAAAAAAATTTAAAAAAGGATTTACAAGTCAGTCTACCTGGGAAGGGAGAATGAATACATCACCCTGTATACCTGTCACAGTTGCTGGTTCTGACAGAGGCCAAGCTGTATCACAGAGCCTCTCCTCCCTTCCAAAGGCAGCGGTAATGGCCAATTGCCTAGCCTTTGCTTTCTGTTTCTCCAGACAGAGTTATTCTCCAGGGCAAGGTTAGCCAACAAAGGAAGAAACAAACAACAGTCTCTCCTGTAATCCAGTTTTTGTTACTCTTTCTTCCAAGTCACAGGCAAAGAAACAAACTGCTATGGAAATCAAACACCCTCCTCATGAAGAGTAGCTTATTTCCTCCTGCCTGAGCATGGGTGCTCTGGTGGTGGTGCCGGGTAAGCACTACTGGTTGGCTGCTCTAGAGAACCCAGCCTAGCACAACTGGTTAAGTGGAGGTTTTTAAAAAAGCTCTATCAAAAGGAAACATGGAGTGTTGGTAATGGTATTTTGGAAGCATCCTTTTGCATCAGCAATAGTTTTGTGGAACCTAGTAATGTTAGGTTTCCTTATGTCCCACATACACTGTTAGGTAACCATTGGACTGCTAATTGCAAAGTTGGTAGTTCAAACCCACCAGCCGATCCATAGAAGAAAGATGAGGTTACCTGCTTCTGTAACGGCCTTGGGAACCCTATATAGTCAGAATTGACTTAATGACAGTGGGTTTAGTTTTTGTTTGGGCCTGAACACTGTCCCTTGAGTATCACTCAGTTTTATCATAATATTATTTAAAGATAATGTGTTCTGTTTCAACATGCATGTGCTCCTGTAAGTGCTGGAGACGAGCAACAGAAATTGTCCTGCGCATGTAGATTATTTCTAAGAGAGGCAAAAACAAGTCTTGTACCAACTAGGGGAAGCATCCCCTTCTGCCCACATCAGAGATGCACGACCTGTTTACAAGGGAAATGTGTGCGGAGCGTTTTTCGCTGAACACCAGCTGACACTACGCTGCCGGCTCTCATAGAGCCCGATATCAAGAGGATGGAAATGAAAGAGACCGTCAGATCAGATCGCAGATGCAATCCCGCTTGTGCTCTTTCACTCTTGGCTAGGATGTACACATCTTAGAGAAAGCAGGGAACCTTGCTAAAAGCCCTTCTCCCTGCTGTTATAGAAACTCTGAATAATGGTGTGTCTGGAACTTTGTGTAACAGTTTGTGTCGTTGAATTCAGTCTGCTTCGTCTTTCAACCCATTCTGAAAACATGTCAAAGCTGACTTTGCAAAGATCCAACTTTCACTCCTGCAAACTGTCTAAAACTTGTATTTATTCCTCTCATTTCTAAAACAGTTTGAATATCTTTGTAGGAGCTTTAGTGGGTCTGGGCTGAAGCAAAATGAAATGGCAGCATGCTGGCTAGAGTTCAGAATTTAACTATTTTTTTTTTTTAAAGAAAAGGCCTTTAGAGAGAGCACAGCTGAAATAGACAGGCATCTACATTCACATGGCCATCAAAGGACTGGGCCAGCAGGCAGCCAAGGCTTCAGAAGTACCAGCCGCAGGCATTTTGGCAGGATGGAGGATAAAGAACATCTTTCTTGGGGTCGCTGTTCCAGAATCTTCCACCAGTGCACAGAGGGGCAAGAGAAACTGATCTCTGACAATAATACAGCTGCATCAGAATCAGCTTCTTGAGACAGTTAGGATGGGCGTCTCGGGTCCCTGGATGCCCCGATTTACATATTCTGCTGTGGGAGAGGAGTTGAGGAGATGGCTCCAGCCCAGCTCTGAGCCTGCAGGGCTGGAACAGAACAAGCAATGGATTTCTGGGGCTTTGGAAAGAAAAGCAGTGACTATTTGGTCTCTGTAAATGAAACACTGGATGGCTTGGCAGGCAGTGAGCTATCAGTTAGGTGAAAGGCTCTGTGGTGATGCCAAGGGCGCTGTGAGCGGCCGTGCCTCCTTCACCTCTTGTCTGTCCACCAAAGGGCAGTTAGATGAGCTGTGCAGGGTTCTGAGAGGGCTAATGAGGAGCCAAGCATCCTGGAGCTGGGTGGAGTACTGAGTTGCACTGATGTCTCTCTCAACCCTGGGGGTGTCATGCTAAGGAAAGACACAGTGGTGCAGACTGATATATAGGAAAGTTTCCGCTCCAGCACACACATCTACAGGAAATCAGTAGGGGGTAGGGGTAGGGGATGCGGAGGAGAAAATATAGAACAGAAGGATAAGGCACAAGAGCCCTCCCAACGAGGGCTGAAAGGCCCCCTCAGCTCCCCAGTTTCCAATTACACAGAACAGTTGGCTCCTAGACAATAGGTAATAACACTTTTACTGATGTGATAAAAAATGAGTGGAGAATTCTTTGCAAGTGATTAAATCTTAAAGAAATAGGGAATTTAAATATCAATGATTCTGAAAGGTAAAATTAGTTGACCCCTTAGGAAATAATTGAGCCAAGATAGGAAGATGTCTACCTACTTAAAGAAGTTGCTGATGATTTCAAAAGGTTTTTGTTGTGTTTTTGTTTTCAGTAATAACAGCTCTATCAGAAGCAATGTCACTTATGAATAGAAATAATAATATTTAGTAATCCAGTCACAAAGAGAACTCTTGAAAGCTCATAGCCTCCCTCCCTCTTTTTTGGTTCAAATTTAGATTTTTCTATAAAAAACAAGGAACGGGTTTGTGGTTACAAACAAAATAACAAATGAAAAGACTTTCCACTTTAAAAACAATTACTCTATAATTAGGAGTATTTCTTAATTTTATACTGATGAAGGACATGGATGCAGAATATTTGAAATTCACAGCTAACTCATCAATGCCATCTTGCCAAGAACTTCAGTCTCTCTCCAAACAAATCTCTGTACATAGAGCACTGAACAGAAGCAAACCTGTTTGGCGTTTCAATATTTTAGCTGTTTGGGTATGCTGTTGGGGAGCTGACCCAGAGGTGAGTTCAGCATCAGCATAGCTGCTCCTGTTTAACCTGGGGACTACCGCAGATCTGGTTTGGTGTCAGGAGATTCAGTAGGATGCAATTAGAAATGGAACCTAACAGCCAACTACTAGGAATTCTGGGGTAGAGCAGCCATAATCAAGTCTGGAGAGGCTGGCGACTTTTGAATTCAATTCTGGTAATGCCTATTTCCAAGGGAATTTTGAGTTAAGGGTCCATGTGGACCATTCATAGTCAAGGGCAGCAGAGCCATGTTAAACCAACTTTCTTGTCCCAGAGTAATATCTGTGGCAAGTTAGGGATGAACCCTGTACTCCATGCCCAAGGATAAGGGTAGGTAAGGAATGGGGCCACCAGGAACCCACTTCTTAAAGCACCTACATGAATGAGTTCCAGAATTGACATACAGTCTAGAAAAACTGCCCTTGGGAAACAGAGCTCATTGAGCCAGATCAAGGACCCTCTTTTTAAAATGTGCTTATTTTTTTGATGCAGCAAGTCCAATTCTGGACATTATCATATTTATGAATATAAATATCCCTATGAATTTTTTTGCATTGCCTGTTATTTGTAGTTGAATAAGAAAGCACCCTAAAAAGATAGTGTTAGGAGATCTATATTAAGTAGTGCAATACTCCACTAGGCAGTAATGTTTAATTTCACATAAAAATAAGAACACAGTGTAGGGTTAATTTTAAGACAGTGTAACCACTGTGGAAAATGTTATGGTGCATCCCCAAACAATTGAGACTAGAAAGATCATATGACCCAACAATCTTTCTACTTAGTATATAACCTAATGAGATCAAGACACAGCACTAATAGATGTAGGCATCTCCACGTTCATTGCACACTATTTACAATAGCAAGAAGCTAGAAACAACCCATTAGTGGAAGAATGGGTCAATAAACATGTACATACACATAATGGGGTATCTGTGAGACACCTCATGGCATGGACAGATTAGGAGGACATTATGCCGAGTGAAGTGAGTCAATCACAAAAGCACAAATATTGTATGCTAGTAAAAAATCAAGATAATGGTTTTCATACCACAAGAAATAGACTTTTATAGCTAGCAGGTATGGGAGAGGGCATGGGGGTGGGGTAAGGAAAAGGAAGTAACAGGCTAGAGATTAGACTGGTGTTAACTTGGTTGAAGGGTAAAATAATATCCTGTAAGAGGGAGATGGGGGAAAAAAAAGAAGTGGAGGTGGGGGTGAGAACAGGGCAGATCCTTGGAAGATTTGATAAGTTGTTTAACTTGTTGACTGCAAAAATGATGATCTGATGCATAACCCCACCTAATCACAGTAAAATGTTAAAAAATTCAGCTAAGGAAAGAGAAGTATGATAAAATCTCTATGAAATATAGAGATATATTAATAGAGATTAAAACATTCTGTGACATAATTTTTTGTATGTTTATTTTTATGAAATTCTTTTGAAATTCTGTACAGTATACATGTACTAATACATTATTTCCCAGCATGTAGTAGAGCAAGACAGATACATCTTGAGTATCCAAGAGATTAAGTTAGAAGGAGATTGGACAATGGGCCTCCCTCTTCTTCCAAATCCATTCATGGGGTTTCTGACTAAGGGGGGTTGTCCATGGTGACGCTGGTGGAGGAGCTTCCCTAGTGCCTAAGAAGACGACAGAGAAGCCCTGCTGGCACAGTGGTTAAGTGCTTGACTACTAGCCATTTCATTCTCGGTGGATCGAAGATGAGGCTGATAGGCTCACTCAGCCCTGGGAAGCATTTCCCGAAATAGAGAGCTGATCAGCTGTGGTTAGGCTTCAGCAAATGAAGAAGAGCTTGACTCTATTTACATCATTAAGGTGGACTCTACTTTGACGAGGAAACTCTTCCCTGCGCATATTTTGAGTATCTTCCAACGCAGGGGTCTATCATCTGGTTCTCTGTCAGGCGGTATTCATATGGTGTTCCACCTACCGTTTCTTAAGAAGTAGATGGCTATCTTTGTTATGCCGACTGAGACAGGAAGCTCCCTGAAATCTGTCCTCTATGGGTGACCTGCTGGTATTTGAAATGCGTGGGGGCATAACTGCAAGGATCACAGCACCGTGCAAGCCACCACAGTCTGACAAACTAATAGACAAATGATGGGCAGTTGGTGTAGAGAACTCATAATTAGCAACAGCAGGAGTGCAAAGCATGGAGCCAAGAAGAGGAAGAGGGAGGAGAAATCACCTAGGCAAGATGATATATGGAGATATTGCACACAGACACACAAAAGTCTATTTACTGATAAAGATAATGTTTGCCACTTTTCAATCTCTCAAGGAAGTGCAAAGAAACAAAAGTCCTGGGAAATCCAAATTCAGGTGCACTGGAAATGAAGTCCCACATTACTGGAGAAAGACTGGCTTTTCTCCTCCCATAAACGATCATAGTCTCAGAAACCCATAGGAGGGGTCGCTATGAGTCAGCATGGGTTCAATGGCTGTGAGTGCATTATTGTTTATGATTACAAGGTGTATTATGAAAATATAGGTACCCAAATATTCAAAATGTAAATGCTATACTTGCGAGGCAGCCACTTTCTGACAAATGACCTGTGACAATTTCATAACATAGGGTTCTGCCACTTCATTAGGTAACGTGTGGTGCAGCTGAAGCACATAGCAGTTCTCAAGGGTTTGTGAAAAAGTAATTAGGCAAACCGCAGGCCTCTGCAAATGTAATGCTTGGACTCCAGAGAGGTGGATCTCAGGGCTTCCCAAACTTTCACAGGGACAGATTTACTCTTAGTGTCGCTGACACCAAATTAGGATGGCCTTTTTGCTCATGATACCAAACAGGGGAATTAAAGGATGAGTCTCCAGTTTTCACTATCCCATATCTGTGCTGCTAACTGCTGATGGGAACTTGCATGCTTCTTTGGTATGAAGTAGGTATATGGATTGGGGAGAAGCTCTTTGTGCTTGCCTGCTAACTGATACATGTTCCCTTGTAAAAGCTATATCTCTATAAGGAGTACTGGTGGTGCTGTGGGTTAAGCACTGGGCCCCTAACTGCAAAGTCAGTGGTTCAAACCTACCAGTCACTTTGCAAGAGAGATGAGGCTATCTGTTCCTATAAAAATGTACAGTCTCAGAAACGCTCGACAGGGCCATTGTGAGTCATAGTTGGCTTGATGGTCATAGGACATGAAAGACTATTTATTAGATCTACACAACAAAATGCCCTCTGTCCCCTGTAAAGCTCGTTCTCACTCCCACCCGACTCTCTCTGCAAGCTGCGCGCTGGCCTTCTGAAAGCATCAACTGTGGCCCTTCTATCATAGATGCTGAGTCTATAAGCTGGGGAGGCCCATGATAACAGGAGAGGAAAATGAGACGTTCAGAATGACTAGACAATATTTCAGGATGGAATGATAGCGATACTTCAGGAAAGTAGGGTTGTGTTGTTAGTAGGTGCTGTCAAGCTGTTTTGTTCTCATGGAAACCTGTGCACCACAGGATGACACATTGTCTGGTTCTGTGGTAACTTATGCACTTGTCTTAATTCTGCTGGAATCCAGATTTCTGGGTTCCAGGAACTGGAGGGTGATCCAACTAGACCATCTTCCTTTAAGTGTCTTTTGACCTTGAAGGAACACATTCCCTGAAATTACCCTCAGGTCAGTTTACTGGAGACTATTTGGCCTTAGTCATTGGGGTTAAAGCAAATTTTTTCAATTAAAAAAACATTATCAAAGTGCAGGCAGTTTCAAAGAAACAAGAGAGCCAAGGACTGACCCTGGGCCAGATTAATGCATGTGGGGACTCTCCTGATAATCTTTCATATGTGAGTTATATATAAAATTATACATACATGCCCCGTAGAGTAGAGGGGCAGCAAAAAAAGAAGAAGGCCCCTGATGAGGTGGATCAACATAGTGGCTGCAACGATGGGTGGGATCAGCCACAAGAACAGGATGAGAATGACTCAGAAGCTGGCGGCGTTTTGTTCTGTTGCACATGGGATGGGAGGAGTCGGAACGGACTCAATGGTACCTAACAACAGGAGCACACGCATATTTACATGTGATCTGTCTGCATGTTAGCGCTCTATGCCATAACTTATTTTATACAATACCAATGTATTTCAAAAAAGGAAATGGAAAATGATAAAATACTTTTATAAGTACAATATTTTATTACCCATGTAATTTAAGTTCAAGGAATTGTTCGATTTTCTCACACGATGACATGTAAGTATTCTGATAATATAAGAATATAATGTTTATGATGTATGCCCTTTTTTCCTACCTGAAAAGTGAATTTAGAAACATGCTCAATTTTGCAAAAAGCAACATACTTTTCACAATAAATACAAGTTTAAATTTTGCCTCTTAACGCATCTAATACCTCAACATTTGTAGAGTAATATCAAGCACTGTGTCTTGAGCCACAGACAATAATATATGAAATTAACTAGATACATTGATTAATACTATTCATGTTATACGCATAGTGAGCCTATAGGACAGAGTAGAACTGTCTTCCTGGGATGCGGAGGCTGTAACTTTTTACAGGAGTAGAAGGCCTCACCTTCTCTTGTCGAGCAGCTTGTGGTTTCGGGCCACTGGCCTTGTGGTTAGAAGCCCAATGTGGAGTATCATATTAAATTACTATTTGTGTTAGTATTTTATTAAAGCATACTACATTGTGTTTGCTTGGATGCCAAATATATTTTCAAGTTAAAGTTATAAATAGAATTTACAAAATTGAATACAAAGCAATAACTCTGTAAATGGTATTCAGTTCAAAAGCAACTTGATTGAATTCTTTACAATGGTTGACTTATTTGTTTCTTCACTTTTTCATATCACCTGGAAGTGAAGTTTCCTTTGGTTGTTTACAAGGATGTGGGAAACATACCCCTATGTTTATATCATAGCAAGAGGACGGCTGGTCCTCTTAGCTGAATCAGCAGGTGTGGATGTCCAAGATGGTTCTCTGAAAGCAGATCAGAGCACTGTTATCTATGCATATAACTCATCATTTACTGGTGGGATTGCTTTGTATGTTGAGTGAGTATAGCAAAAATTTCACCACTCGCCTGTCAGTTTGTCATACTGTGGTGGCTTGCGTGTTGCCGTGATGCTGGAAGGGGTGCCACCAGCATTTCGAACAGCAGCAGGTCATTCGCGGTGAACTAAGGAGACCGCTTTGGACAATAATCTGAGTTGAACAAACATTGCTAAAGACCTGGACTTCAACCCAGATGTAGAAATATCTCAAGACACAAACAGAGAAGACCGAAAAATAGTGAACCCAAGATATTAATTTTAATAAAGACAACTACAAAACAAATGGAATAATGAAGTTAGAAAACTTTCAAAATGAAAAGGAAGTCAAGTAGCTATCAAGACAGACCAATCTATTCTAAACAAAATGAACTGAGTGCAGAAAATTATGTGGAAAACAAAACACTAGTACTACAACAAAATGACTGCAAGAAGTTCATGCCTACCAATAATTTCACTGACTACACATGGATTAAATCCCCCAATCAAGAAAAATAGCAGAATGTATAAGAAAACAGAATCTATCAATGTTTTGTCTACATGAGACACACATTAGATACAAAAATAGACTAAAAATCAAAGGATGTAAAAATATATCAAGCTAATGGCAAATAAAACGTGAGCAGAAGAGGAAATATTAAGTTTAGATAGAAAAAACTTTAAGGCAAAATCCAGCATAACAGGCCCAAGAAGGCAATACTTAATGATTAAAGGGTCACTTGAGCAAGAAAAGTAGGTATAACCATAATAAGTATCCATGAGCCCAATGAGTCACAAAAAATACACTAACCAATCTCATGCATAACTAAAGAGAGAAACAGACAACACTATTTTAATAGTATGAGACTTTAAGAAATCACTTAAAAAAAAAAAAAAAGCTCCACATAGGCACAGAAGAATGAAACAATACAATCAAATAGCTTGACCTCATAGATACATACTACAGAGGACTCCATCCAATAACAGCACAATATACATTCCTTTACAGTGCACATGGAACTGTCTCCCCATTAGACCATATGTTAGGCAACAATCCAAGCCTGAATAATTTTTAAAATACTGAGATATCATAAAGCATCTCCATAGATCACCATGCAACAATATTAGAAATCAAAAATAGAAATACCAAGAGAAAAATCACACACATGGAAATTGAAAAGCACTCTGCTTAAAAACGCTGAAGACGAATGTGTGCATAAGTAAGTGTGGTGAAGAAGGCTGATGGTGCCCGGCTATCGAGACCTATAGCGTCTGGGGA
>NW_022103955.1:2529920-2552730 GCF_000313985.2 Echinops telfairi
ATGAGGGCAACAAATGTATAGATGTGTTTTATACAATTGATCTATGTATTGTGATGAATTGTATGAGCCCCAATAAATTGATCTTTAAAAAAATAAATAAATAAAAGGAAAATTCTTATTTTTCAAAAAAAGAAAAGAAAAAATTACATAAATATCAATGAGTACAAGGAAGAAGGAAATATTCTAGAATTTATTGTAGTGACAATTGTACAACTCTTCTTGATATGATTAAATTATTGAATTGTATGACACATGGATGAGGTGCCAATAAAATTGTTAAAAAAACAAAACAAAAAAAACTACTGAGTAATAGAAGAAATGAAAAATGGAATTAAAAAAATTCCTGGATCCAAGAGGGAATGAAAACATAACATACCCAAACTTTGAGATACAGGAAAATCCATGCTCAGAGGCAGAGAGTAATTCATACCACTAACTGCACACATCAATAAATAAGGGAGAACAGAAATTAGCATACTAACCTACCTTCTACAATTAGGTGGGGCGAATCAAAATACACCTACAACCACAAGAAGAAAATAAATACTTACTCGAGCAAACAAAAATGGACCAGAGAACAGAAAAACAATAGAAATAACCAACAGACAAGAAGTTGATTTTGTTAAAGGATCAACAAAATGGACAAATCATTGGCAAATATAACAAAGGAAAATAAGGACAAGGGGTATACAACATGATATAACAATGGATATCAAAAGGATAATAGCATTATTATAAAGAACTGAACTCTCAATAAATTGGAAAACCTAGATGAAATGGACAAATTTCTAGAAATACATTATCTACTTAATGGAACATGGACTAAAGCAGAAAACCCAAAAAGGCTCATAACAAGAAGAAATTCAATGGGTCATTATAAAGCTCTCTACAACAACAAAAGTCCAACCCTAGACCTTACCTGGTGAATTCTAACAAACATTCAGAGAAGAATTGACACCAGTTCTTCTCACACTGTTCCAGAATACAGAAAAGGATGAAATCTGAGAGATTTCATTTCTAAACAATGAGGATATGCCATCTCACACCAGCATGATAGTAAAGATAAGCAAAAACAAAGTAATAAATGATAGAGAGGGAGCAGAGAGATTGGGACTCTCATACATTGCTGCTGGGACAGTAAAAGAGCCACCACGGTGGCATTTCCTCAGTCACTTATTCAAACAACTGGGCTTAGAAATGTTATATGACCCAGCAATCCCTTTCCTTGGTATTTACTTGGTTTATAAAGAAGTAAGAGGTATAGCATGAGTCACTGCATGAACAGATATATAGACACGCCCATGTCCATTGCAGCAGTACACACAATAGTAAGAAGGTGGAAGCAACCCAGATGTCCATCTCTGGAGGAATGGATAAGTAACGTTTGTATATATGCTCAATGGAATACATACATTACTAAAGAATAGTGATGACGGTGAGAAAAACCTCATAGCACAGATAGATTTGGAGAACATTAGCCTGAAAGAGATTAGTCAATTATAAAAAAGACAAATACTCTATGAGACCACGGTTGTAAAAGGAAAAAAAAAATCAATACTAAATTGTCATACCCAAAGAGAGCTGGTTAGCAGGAGTGGGAGGAAAGGGGGGGGAGGGGAAGCAAGAGGCTGGAGGGTAGACACGCGTGAATAGACACGCGTGAACTTGGGGAAAGGGAGGGATAGTATTCCACAAGAGGGAGAAGAGAAAAGGGGGGGGGCAGGGTAAACTATTAAGACGTTTGATACATTTTTTAAGTTCCTGAATACAAAAATGATTATCTGAAGCCAAAACTCCTACCTGAATCACAAAGCTATTTTTTTAAAGAGTAAAAGATGAAAACTCCAAAATTCATTTTATGAAGCAAGCCTAATTGTGATACCAAAAGCACACAGAGCCATCCCTAAAAACCAGAAAAATTAGAGCTCAATATTCCTCAGGCCTTGATAGCTGAGTGGGTCATGCACAGGTCAGCAGTTCAAAACCACCAGCTGCTTCTCAGGAGAAAGGAGGCTTTCTGTTCCCATAAAGATTTACCACCTTTGGAACCCGAAGGGACAATTCTACTTTCCTATAGGGTCCCTCTGAGGCATAATCAACTTAGTGGCCACTGAGTTGAGTGAATTGACCCTCCTCCTTAACACAGATGAAGAAATTCTCAACAGAATCCTAGCCAATAGAATTTAACAACATATTAACCATATATTGTGACCAATTGGGATTCACACCAGATATGCAAGGATGATTCAGCTTTAAAAAAACAATCAATGCATCTCACCACACAAATAAAGCAAAGGAAAAGAGCTATATGCTCATATAAATTGAAGCTCAAACAGCATTTGAGAAAATGCAACACCTGTGCCTAATAAAAACAGTCCACAAGTAGGAATAGAAAGGAAAACCCTCACCGCAGTAAAGAGGATAAATACAAAACCAAGGGCCAACACTGCTATCAACAAAGAAACCAAAAGCATTCTTCCAGTGAATGGGAGCTAGACAGTGATGCCTTTTATAACCACTTCTCTTCACTAGTGTACTGGAATTTATATTCGGAGCTAAAGAGCAAGGAAGGAAAATGAAAGGTATTCAAATAAGCCAAGAAGAAGTAAACTCTACTTGTATATGATCTGATCCTATATATAGAAGCCACTGTCATTTTGTCATTCTGTCATAGTGTGGCGGTTTGTGGGTTGCTGTGATGTTAGAAACTACTGAAAGCAATGTCACCTGTATGTCAAATGCTAGCAGGGTCACCTAAAGTGAACAGGTTTCATCAAAGGTTCCAGACTAACAAGACTACAAAGAAGGAAGAGGCTGTCTACTTCAGAGAAATCAATGACAGTAAACCTTACAGACAGAATTGAAACATTGTCAAATACTGAAAAGAAGCAGAGTATTGTCAGAGTTGAGCCCCTCAAGTTAGAAAGCCCTCAAAATATGACCGATGAGCCGCCTACCCACAGTGAAGTTGATGATAATGACATGAACGGAGTGACGTCTTTGGTCGTAAAGTCTTCGGGGTCTTCCCTTGCTGGTGGGGCACAACTCAACATGAAAATCAACAGCTGAAAACATCAACGCACAATGGGAACTTGTAATGTACAAAGTGTGAATCTGGTAAACTTATAAATCATCAAAAATGAAATGAAACACTAAATGAAACATTAATATTCTAGGAGTGAGTGAGCTTAAACGGACTGGTATTGGACATTTTGAATCTGAATTTTTCATGGTTTACTAGGCCAGGAATGATACATCTAGAAGAATGGCCTTGCTAGCATTCATTATAATAAAGGACATTTCTTTTTTCTTTTTTTTTGTTTGTTTGTTTTGTTTTTTTTTAATCAATTTATTGGGGCTCATACAATTCGTCACAATACATAGATCAATTGTGTAAAGCACATCTATACATTTGTTGCCCTCATCATTCCCAAAATTTTCTTGCCTCTTGGGTTCCCGGAATCCACTCATTTTCCTTTTTTTTTAAATTTTCCCCCCCTCCCCTTCCCTTTCCCCCATGCACCCTTAATAATTTATAAATTATTATTGTATCTTATATTACACTGTCCGGCGCCTCCCTTCACCCACCCCGCTGCTGCCCGCCCCCCAGAGAGGAGGCCATATGTGGCTCCCTGTGATCCATTCCCCCTTACTACCTCCCCTTTCCCTCCTGATATCGCCCCCTTCACCCCCGGTCCTGAGAGGTTCTTCCGTCCTACATTCCCTGCGCTTCCAATTCCCCTCTGTACCGCTGTGCATCATCTGGTCTAACCAGGTCTGCAAGGCGAAACTGGGGTCCTGGTAGTTGGGGGGAGGAAGCGTTTAAGAACTAGAGGAAGATTGTGAGCTGCTTTGAAAGTAAAACACGGTTTGTGATATGATTCTATCTATCCATACACAAGGAAGTCAAGTCAATAAAACTATTATTCAAATTTATGCCAATCACTAAAGATAGTGATATAGAAATGGAAGACTTCTACTTACTTCTTCAGTCTGAAATTTACCAACCATGCAATCATGACATATTGATAATTATTGTTGATTGGAATGCAGAGGAATTCAGAGGAAGATTGGAAACAGAGGAAGAAACAGCCGTTGGAAAGTATGACCTTGGTGATAGAAACAAAGTTGTAGATGCCAGAGTAGAGTTTTGCAAGACCAACAACTTGTTCATAACAAATATCCTTTTTCTCCAGATGGAATGTACGGAAATGAAACTGAATATATCCGTGAAAAAGAAGCTCGTGTGGTGTAGTGGTTATATGCTGGACTGTGATCCAGAAGGTCCACAGCTCAAAACTACCAGTCTCTCCATAGGAAAGATGAGGCTTTCTACTCCCATAAACAATTATAGTCTTGGAAATCCACGAGGGAAGTTCTACCTTGCCCTACATGTCACTGTGAGTTAGCATCAACTCAGTGACAGGGAGCTATATCTGTGAAAAGAGACAATGAGGAAACTCATTATCAGCCATTAAAACCAGGCCAAGAACTGACTGTGGAACAGACAATCTATTGCTCAGATGTAAGTTCAAGTTAAAGCTGAAAAAAAAAGAAAGAAAGAAAATACTTAAGTCCACGAGAGTCAAAAGATGACTGTGAGTCTATTCCACTTGAATTTCAAAAACATCTCAAGAACATATTGGATGCATTTAACATTACTGACAGAAGACCTGATGAGCTGTGGGAGGATGCCAAGAACATCATCACAAAGAAAGCAAAAGGTAACTAAAGAGACAGGAAAGAAAGGAAACATCAATGTGGATGTCAGAAGAAACTCTGAAAGTTGCTCTTAATCATAGAGTAGCTAAGGAAATTGGCAAATTTAGAAAATTATGGTTTCAAAGAGCTGAACAGAAAATTTCAAAAGGTAGCTTGAGAAGCCAAAGTAAAATATTATAAATAAATATGCAAAGACCTGCAGCTAACCAAAAAAAAAAAAAAAAAAAAGAAAAATAGGAGAACACACTCAGCATATCTTAAACTGAAAGACCTCAAGAAAATATTCAAGCCTAGAGTTCCAGTATCGAAAGATTCTATGGGCAAAATATTAAATGATACAGGAAGCCTCAAAAGAAGCTGGTAGGAATTCAGGTTCCCTGAGGAAAAAAAAGAATTAGTAGGCATTCAACTATTTCCGGAAGTAACATATGAGCAAGAACCAAAGAACAATGGATATCATTGCTGATGTCACATGGATCTTGGCTGAAAATAGAGAATACCAGAATGATGTTTGGTTTTGTTTTATTGATTATGTCAAGACATGGGACTGTGTGGATCAAAACAAACTATGAGCAGACTTAAGAAGAATGGGAATTTTAGCACACTACATTGTACTCATGTGAAACCTGTACATGGATCAAGAGGCAATTGTGCAACCAGTAGAAGGGTACACTGCATGTTTTAAAATCCGCAAAGTTGTGCTTCAAGATTGTACCCTCTCACCATACTTAGTCAGTCTGTATGCTAAACAAATCATCAGAGAAGCTGCATATGTGAAGACTGTGAGGAAGGCTTATTAACAACCTACTGTATGCAGGTGACATAACTTGTCTGCTGAAAGTGAAGAGGACTTAAAGTATTTGCTGATGAATGTCAAGGATCATAGCTTTCAGTATGGATAATTCAATGTAAAGAAAGCCAAAATCCTCACAATGAGACTAGTAGGTAACATGATAACTGGAGAAAACAATGAAGTTGTCAAGTATTTGGTCTTGCCTAGCTCCACAATCAATTTTCATGGAAATAGCTATCAAGAGATCGAATGACACATTGCTATGGGTAAAGCTGCTGTCCCAGGTCTCTTTAAAGTTTTGAAAAGCAAGTCTTTTCTTTAGAAGATTAAAGTGAGCCTGGCCCAAGTCATGATAGTCTCAATTGTTTTATATGCACGTGAACGTTGGACATTGACAAAGGAAGGCCTATAAAGAATGGATAAGATGAATTAAGGTGCTGGCAAAGAATATTGAAAGTACCCCGGACTTCCAAAAGAACAAACAAATCTGTTTTGAAAGAAGTAGAGCTAGATTCTCCTTAGAGGGAAGAGGCAAGGATTCTGAGACTTAATCTTAGCTACTTTTACATGGTTTCTGGAGGGACTAGTAGAAGGGCAACAAAAAGAGGAAGACCTTGAGTAAGATGGATGGACACAGCGGCTGCATCCATGGGTTCAAACATTGTAATAATTGTGAGGATGCCGCAACAGCAGGCAATGTTTTGTTCTGCTATACATAATTATTGCTATTGTTGGAAACCAATTTGACGGCACCTAACAAGAGCAACAACCTGCTTTGAGAGCTGGAAAATGAATAAGGAAAACCATAGAAGGATCGAGGCATTTGAAGTATGGTGGTAGTGAAAAAAATTAGAGTACCATGTGCTGCAAGAAGAACAAATAAATCTGTCTGGAGGAAGTACAGGCAGCTCCTTAGAAGTAAGGATGAGAGACTTCATCTCGTATATTTTCTAGAATCTAGATATTATCCAGTAAATCTAGGGCCTGGAGCAGGACATCATACTTACATAGTACAGCCAGTGAAACAGAGGGTGACCCGGGGTAAGATGAGTTGAAAGGCTTCAACAATGGGCTCAAACATAACAATTCTGAGGATTTGTGCAGCCCCTCAGTCTCTCATGACATAAAAAAGGGTCCATCAGTGCAGGTTTTCTTGTCCAAAGAGGAGATATACTGAGGGAGGAAAGCAAACCCACAGAAATTCTGTGGCAGAAAGTTATCAGGTTAACATTGGGAGCCAGTGATGTGGACAGAGAGGAGATTCTAGCACAGATAATTACTGTGACACAGAATCGGTGCATCCAGAGTCTAAGTGCAACAGAAGTCTCAAGAATGTGTATCTCTCCTGTGATAGCTTGGTTTGTGTCAACTTGGCTAGGCCAGGATTCTCAGTGGTTTGGAAGGTAAGGCCTACTAATCCTCCGTGATGTGACCTAACACAATGTGATCAACTCTATGATTGGATCAACTCTATAATTGCTGATGGCTTGTTATCACCAGTTGATTATAAACTACGTTGCTGAGTATTCAGTGTATATTTGATGTCAATAGGTGAGGATGTTTTTCTTTATCTTCTCATTACCTCTCTCTGTGGGTAATCTAAGAACCAACGAAGCATTAGTGGAAAGGAACATCTATTTCTTCTTTACCTGGCACTGATTAATATATACTTGTTGCCAATGTAGTATTCATTTCTACATTTTTATGAAATTGAATTCCACTGTGCTTCATCCAGAGGTTTTTCTAAATCCATGACTTGAGGTATGTCTTAGATTGGATTGTCCAGAGAAGACACAGTGAAGCTTTTATCAGGATATAGAGAGGAATTTATTAAGAAACTAGCCCACACATTGGTGTTGTTGTAAGGTGCCATCAAGTCAATTCCACCCCACAGTGACCCTATGTAAAACAGAAAAACAAGTGCCTCGCAATTGTTGTTATGTTTGAGCTCTATGTTGCAGCCACTGGTCAATCCATCTTTTCGAGAACCTTCCTCTTTTTGGCTGCCTCCCTACTTTGCCAAACACGATGTCTTTCTCTAGGGAGTGGTCTCTCCTGACAACATGTTCAGAGTAAGTGAGGTGAAGTGTCACCATTTTGCCTCTAAGGAGGATTCTGGCTCTACTTCTTCAAAGATAGAGCTATTTGTCCTTTTGGTATTCCATGGTGCTTTCAGTATTCTTGGCCAGCAACATAATTCAAATGCATGATTCTTCTTCAGTTTTCCATATTCAATGTCCAACTTTCAAATGCATATGAGACGATTGAAAAGATCATGGCTTGGGTCAGCACAACTGAGTCCTCACAGTAATATCCTTGCTATTCAACACTTTAACAATTTTAGTTTCACACAATTGTAGAAGTGGGGAAATTCCCAAATCCTGGCAAGTTCCAAGTCCATGGTTAAAATCTTAGACTGGAGACTTCTGATGCAATTAGCTGTGGGGACTGATGAACTTAAGGTCAGCAGGAACATGACAAGCTTGTGGTATGGCTGAGAGGCAAATGAACACGAGCTGGGCAGGTAGGATGGCAGGTTGTAGTCTGAATAAGCATGCTATGTATCACCCTAATCTTTTCACAGCAGATTGGCTGCTCATAGCAGATTCCATTATGGGAGTGATTCCCATATATTAGATCACATCATGGGAGATTTCTAGGTCTTAATGGAGAACAGTGGCCCATACAAGTTGACAAAACCTTAATTATCACAAAGGAGTTGTGTGTGATGGGGTCAGGGTTGGGGATATAGAGAGGGTAGGGAATGAGTGTGTGCCAATGAGTAGTCACTGTTTTCCATTGTTGTTTCTAGCACCAGCTGTGAGAAGTCAGTCAGCAATTTCAAAAAATATCATTTTAGTGGGGGCTCACACAACCCTTATCACAATCCATCCATCCATTGTGTCAAGCACATTTGTGCATTTGTTGACCTCATCATTCTCAAAACATTTGCTTTCTACTTGAGCCCTTGGTATGAGCAACTCATTTTTCCCCCTCCCTCTCCACCCACCCCCTCTCTCATGAACCCAATTGACACAGGTACTATTTTTCATAGCTATGCCTCTGGATGCACCCATGTCCCTACAGTTTATTGGTCTTATGATGTACCCAGATACATTCCTATGTCGTCAGGCCAGTCTAAGGTCATTTATTTTACCATAATTCTTATGTATTTCTTCTGTTTTTGGTGATCCATGTCTTAGGCTACTTGGATTTGGGGTCTGTCTTTGCAAACTGTCATAGCATTTTTCACTGGTGATGGAGACTTGAACCCAGACCTCCCTGATATCTCATAAAATATTATATATTAGAAGGGAAATATTGGAGGAAATATTGAAAGGATTAAATTGTAACCCCATTAGAGTAAACCAAACATTGTGATACACTTTAAGAGACTTGTCACAAATTGAAGCAACTAAGACACTCATTTGAACTTGGAGCTGAACCAGCCTTAAGGAACAAAAGTAGAGGATAGCTTTCCCAAGGTCATAGACTTTGAGGTCATTCCACGTGGTTCAAATTTGTATTATTTTCTAGGTTTGCTACCAATGGCAAACTTGTGTTTGGTGATTAGTAAAAAGAAGAAAAATCCAAAAAGACTGTTGATACTTTTGTATCATTTTCATACACATTGATTTTGTCTTGCATGCCTTAGGTTTGAGCATGAATAGTTTGTTTCAGGGAATGAATGTTATTGAAGTTATTGCTTTGTATCTAACTCTGTTTTGAAGTAGTTTTGATCTATTACTTACATTTTATTAATTCATATAGGTTTATCTTTTCATATATTCTAACCAAAAAGTTTTCCTTTATGTTTTTCTCATTAATATTTTAATCCTTACTGTTGACTAGATCAGTAATATTATGTTATCATATGTTACATGGAATTTACTTAATGTAATTTCCCAGGAAGCTAATATGTAGCCCAATGAAATGAGCCATATATATATTCCATAAATGGATTTGAACTCCCATCTTTTTATTTTTTAATTTTTGAACTCATTTTTAAATCATTTTTGGGGGGCTTGTATAATTCTTATCCCAATCCATCCATCCATCCATTGTATGTCAAGCACATTTGTATATTTGTTGCCCTCATCATTCTCAAAACATTTGCTTCCTACTTAAGCCCTTGGTATCAGCTCCTCATTTTTTCCCCTCCTTCCCGGCCCCCTCCCTCCTAAACCCTTGATAATTTATAAATTATTATTATTTTGTCATGTTTTACACTGTCTGATGTCTACCTTCACCCACTTTCCTGTTGTCCATCCTGCAGGGAGGAGGTTAATGTAGATCCTTATACTCGGTTCCCCTTTTCTACCCCACCCTCCCTCCACTCTCTGGTATTGCTACTCTCACCACTGGTCCTGAAGGGATCATCTCTCTTGGATTCCCTAGGTTTCCGGTACATCCTCTGGTCTAGGCGGATTTGTAAGGTAGAATTGGGATCATGATAGTGCGGGGGAGGGGGGAGAGGAAGCATTTAAGAACTAGAAAGTTGTATGTTTCATCCTTGCTACACTGCACTCTGACAGGCTCGTCTCCTCTCCATGATCCTTCTGTAAGGGGATGTCCAGTTGCCAACAGATAGGCTTTGGGTCCCCAATCTGTACTCCCCCTCATCCCCAAATCAATCATGATATGATTTTTTTGTTCTTTCGTGCCTGATACCTGATCCCTTCGACACCTTGTAGTGACACAGGCTGGTGTGCTTCTTCCATGTGGGCTGTTGCTTCTGAGCTAGATGGCCACTTATTTACCTTCAAGACTTTAAGACCCCAGACACTATATCTTTGATAGCTGGGCACCATCAGCTTTCTTCACCACATTTGCTTATGTACACATTTGTCTTCAATGATCATGTCAGGAAGGTGTGCATCATAGAATGCCAATTTAATAGAACAAAGTTGAACTCCCACCTTAAAGCAAAAGTCCAAATCCAAGAAAATGTAGCCTCACTCAATATTTATTCATGAGGCAATCACCAAAAATGTGGGTGTTATAGTGAAGCATGGAGAAGGAATCAGATGGTGTAGGGCTATTAGAATAGTACCTCCAGTCTTAAGGCTGTCCTAAAACAAGTTCTCATCTAAAGGAGTCATTGACCTTCTGTACAGAAGAAGCACACTAACCTAAGAGTGATCAAATAATTTTTAATAGAATTCATGATCAGAGGAGGGACTGTATTAGAGCTTAAATTCTAAGAATTTGTTTTGTGGAAATCTATGGCTTACAGTGAGTCAATATAAATAAAGCTTCATTTTATTCATTCTGACCATTAACTGACAATGCAAATAACTTTGCCCTCAGGTAAGTGTGTTTGAAAATGGATGATTAGTACTCCAATAGCTAGCCTAGGGGAAGACAATTTTGCCTTCAAGAACTTGCGCAGGTATGTCCTTAAAGGGGAATCAGTGCCCTATGATTATGGACCATTACCCAACCAAAATGATCAGGGATCCCCAGTATCAATCTTGTAAACTCTTTTAAGCTTCAATAGTTTATGTATCCCAATCACCTTGTCAATTGTATATGTCCTTTTCCTGCTTCAGTAGTCATGCTTTCAACAGTGATGCATTGATCTGATGCCAATCATGATTCTATGATGAGTTTCCAATGTTTTCTATTTTCTTAATTAGCAATGTGACCATGAATCCTTTGGACACCATTATGGCCTTGTGCTGATGGACTCCCTCAATCTAATGATGTCTCTTTGTCCTATTTAAAATTTAATAAATACAATACATTTGAATTTGAAGGATTATGCACCTAGACCACAATAAACCTGTTCAAGGCCAGTGTCCACTAGTCACCTTCATGGCCATCTTGGAGACTTGGAAAGCATCTAGCAGAGCATCATGTATGAATCTGCTTTTCCCAAGGCAACAAACAACCATTCTCCCCTGAAATCTAAGTATGATAAAATGTGTGTTTCCCACTGACATTACACATCAACCTATGGCTTTGCACCGTGTCCTCTTCCCACTGGGAGCCAAGCAGAAAGAACAGCTTCTACAGAAGCAAATACTTTGAGCAGATAATACATTGTACTGCATGCTCTTACTGTTGTGAAGTTGGAGATGATTTGGAGCAGAAAAGATGTAGAAGCTAAGGTCTTCTCTGCTAAAAACGTCCAATTTTTATAAGTCAAATTGTATTAGCAGACTGATTAGGTGGATGTTCTTTTGCTTCACAATTAATTAGTTGCCTTCTCAGGTTTTATTTCTATAATCTCCCAACTTATTGTGGCTGGTTCTTATCTCTTTCCCTAAAACTTGGCCTACAGGTGTTAGATAGTAGGTGCATTCCTTCACACTCACGTGCACATGTCTTGGAATATATGTTCCGTCAAGACCTTTCTTATTCACCAGCTTCTAGAACTTTTGGGTGGGAACACTGCCAAGGGATCACTGTGCATCCCCGTCTCACAGTTATGACCCAATTGTGCTATGAGTTGTCTTAGTCATTGGTATTGATCATCCTTCTCTGTCTCAAAAACCCCTAGCTCCTCCAATTGAAATCTTTAGGCCTCACTATCTCACTTCTTAACTTAAAACAATCTATTTAAACATTAACTTGACAGCTTTGTTCCTGACACTGCCCCTCCCCAAAGCAGTGGGGATCACAGACTTAATGTGTGGAGAGAAAGAGGACCAGACAAAATATTTCTCATGATTGTATCCTACAACACTCCTTTGATCAGACATATCTGAAGCTTAAAAAATAGCAGAGGAGAATTATAATAGAGGGAATAATTTACAATCAATCTTACTATATCCTCTGTCATCCTTTTCACTTCCTATCCCCACCCATATCCCAAGATAATCTACACATCTACAGAATTCGGAGCATCTATACATCTCAAAAGTAAATTCATGAATTCCCCAGAGAGATGGATATTTCCTTTTCCCTCTCTAGCCTAATGTTTACTGCCCGGTTCTCAGTTTTGTCCCAGAAGAAACCTCTTTTCAGGATGAATGACAATAGGACCACCAGTCCCCTTCTGTGGGAACTCTTCTTCCCCCCATACCATCCCATTCCCGCAAGCACTTGGCTCTAATAAAATAGGGGCTTCAAAAATGTATGGGAAAAATCTGCTATCTTTCAGTTCTATTTTCATTAACTTTTTAAAGCCCCTACATACACTAACAGTTGTTTTATAGGACATATGTCAAGTCTGGCTATTCAGTCAAATCATAGGAAGACATAAAGGACAATGGCCGCTTAGTCTATTTTGCCTACACAATACTTAGATTAGAATTTCAATAAACTTTGGCATTTTGTCTCATCCAGGGTCATTTGACTATTATTTAGTGGGCTTATTGTTAACCAATGCTCACCCTGACCATTTCCGTCCCCTTAGATGCAGTGCTTCCTCCTCACTCAAAATAATCTCATTTTGTTTTAACACCTGTGTGATGAACTCATTTTAAATTGAATGTCTTAATCCTATTATCCATGTACATCTGAAAAAGCTTCTAACTCTTACTCATAAAATCCGTGAAGATAACCTTTGCCTTGCTCTGTTCTGAAAAATGCAGCTAAGAAACAATTAGTGAAAAGTTAGTCAAGCAAGTAACTACTGGCGCTGAACATACGTCCTCAGGAGCTCCTAACAACAACTGAATAAAAATAACAGTATTTATCATTCCACCGAGACTGCAGTCATAGACAAAGACTCAGAGGGGACATCTGATGGCTGGGCTGCTGAGATGAGGTTCTGAATGTCACTTACACCTCTGGAAAGGTAGAAATACATGCCATTGCATCTGATTCCCATCCAAGCATCTCATGGGGAATATGCAGCTACTCGATAACAAGTGGTGAATTGGTAAGAACCCAGACCCAGTCCAGTCTAGGAGCACTTCTTATGAGCCGTTCTAATTTGTCCTATAGAGTCCCCATAAATCAGAACCAACTCAATGGCAGTAGGGTTTGGTTGTTAGTGTTGGTTAATACCCATTGCTGCCACTTTACCTAACTTTCCCCACCCAGCTCTGTTTTCACCAAGTCCACTCCCACTCATGGCGCCCTTATGTGTGGTCAAGTCTAATTGTGCGCCATACACTTTTCAGTGGCTGATTTTTTGGAAGTAAATCACGACACCTTTCTTCTGAGGTGCCTGTGGGTAGACTTGAACCTATAACATTTTAGCTAATGGTCAAGTGTGTTACTACTTGTACTACCTGAGACTCCTTGTCTTACTTAAAAATACATTCTACTTAGTCTTGTGGGCATTTTGTTTTTAAACAGTAAAATGTAATTCCTAATCACTCTTTAAAGAATCATGTGAGGGTGTTTTTATCCTACTCAAATAGTATCATTATTGCACTGAAAATCTAATGAAGGCTTCCAAAAGAGACAAAAGAAATCATAGTTGATTATTGTTCGCTTGTTTCCTTTTCTTTTAGAGTGACGTCTTTTGGGAACAAAGCACAGCTGGTTCTGAATAGGACTACTCCACTGGACTGTACAAAGGAAGCTAAGGTCAAGTGCGACAGCCATTCCTGGGCCATTTCAGATTTTAATATTTATGAGTGTAATAATTTTTCAAGATGTTATTCATAAAGAACATTTTAGAGTGCTGTTGTCCATGTAATTTTATAGACTAATGGATACTTTCAATTTAATAACACCTTATATATGAACTGGCTGTGATAGATTTTAAAGTGCTTTCACTTAACAGTCTCTCATCTGCCCTAAAATATTCCTGGGAAACAGGCAGCTGTATCCTTCACTTTGCACAGCTGAGGAGCCCAGGGATGAAACCTTAGTCACGTGAAGTCTGTACTCAGCTCTTCTGAATTGTAGTCCAATTATCTTATCCCATACCCTAGAAAGCACATGGAATTTGGAGTTAGTAGACTTGGCTGTAAACCTGGATTTGCTACTTATCATTTTGTGGCCACTTTCTTGATTGTGTGGTTGTAAAGTTTGAATGAGAGTATGAGGGTACAAATGTCACAAAAGTGTGAACACTTGTTCTACTTGTGAACTCATTCAGCCTCTTCAGCTTGGGGAAATAGGGAATAATGTAATAAATTGCCATTGCAGTTATCTCTGATCCAGTGACTATCAAATGGGAAGTGCAATGTCCGAATCATTTTTTTGGTTGTCAGAAATTGCAGGGAATGCTGTTGACATTTAATGAATAGATGCCAGGGATGCTTGTAAGCCTTCTATAATGCATAGCACCCCCCCACTACAACTACGAATTTGTCAGTTCAAAATCTCAATAATGTGAGGCTAAACAATTAAGCTTTAGATCCGGGACTTCTAACCTGAGCCAATGACCTCAATGCAATTAAATTGTGAAATGGACATGAAATATTGGTTATGTTTGTGGAAAATACATTTTCCTGCGCTAAAGGTTTATGGCTTTCAATAAATTCTAATCGAGGCTGGTGGCTTTAGCAGGATTGTGACTCTTATTCTCCTAGTGTCTCATGGTGGAACGAACCGCTTACATGCACTTTTATGTCTTCAATTCTCGTTTGGGAGCAGGAATAATATAACATATATTGTTATCTATCATATAATGTTATAAAATATACATAGTATATTGTTGCATGCACATACACTATATGGACCAAGAGACAGTTGTGTAAACGAACAAGAGAATACTGCATGGTTTAAAATCAGGAAAATGTGCCTTCTGTTTGTATCCTTTCATCATTATTGTCAGGATTGGAAAAGGCTTATGAAGCACTTGCAATATGCAGATGACACGCCTTGCTTGATGAACACGAGGACATGAAGCACTGACCGATGGACGTCAAAGGCTATGACAGTGCTGTTATTAATTCCCACTCTCCCACGCTCCCCTGCT
This sequence comes from Echinops telfairi, assembly GCF_000313985.2. Classification (NCBI taxonomy): domain Eukaryota; kingdom Metazoa; phylum Chordata; class Mammalia; order Afrosoricida; family Tenrecidae; genus Echinops; species Echinops telfairi. Next base: position 2,545,265 of record NW_022103955.1, read on the forward strand.
ATACCACTAGGTAATTATTAATCCAGTTGTTGTCTGTATAGATTTATTTATGCAGGTTTCATATTCAGAAACTCATACAAAACACAAACAGCAAGCAAGAAAATAAACAACACCAATGACAAAATAAAACAGGAAAAAACTTCCATTGAAAAGAAAGTAGAATGTACTATTAACAGAAATAACTTTAAAATGGGTCGAAAGGGAGATCGAATGATAAGATGTTACATTTTAATCTAACCCTACCTATCATAATAGACTTTATAATGTTCTTTTCCTGATAGCAAGGCTATTTGCAAGCCTGGACTGTGGTCGGAGAGGTTTCACCAGAGGCTTGCTCCACGTGAGGACGCTACAAGTGGATTTGGGGCTCCCACTGTCATCCATCACCTTCTGCAAATAGAATGTTCACAATTTAAGCTCTGGTCCATTTCCTCCACCTGATTTGGCTTTTATTATTTATAATCTCTGGATCACACCGGCTGGTGTGCTTTATAGATAGGAACTTAGTTGATGCCTCCCTTAAATAGCTGCTTATTTAAAAACAAGACTTTCACACCCCGAACTGTTTTATTTCTGATTAATGGGCATCATCTGGTTTCTTCACCACACTTTGCTGTAGCACCCATGTCTTCAGTGATCTCCTAATGAGGCCAACATAGAGTAGGACCTTGTCATAAGAACTCATTGTTCTTAGAAAGGGGCTAGAATTACATGCAAGTCTCACATCCATTCATATAGCTATACTTTATATATGTCTCTGGTTCACCTTAGAGGCATCATTATCATTTTATTAGAAAAATATTCTAAGTCATCCTCCTGGGGTTTAAGGCAATTCTATTGATAGTATCATTAATTTAACCAATGGTGTAGAATTTAAACATTGTTGAGAAAAGGAAATTATACAAGTATATGCTGACTTCAGATCATAATAGATTAAACCCTTATTAGTTACATATAATAGATTAAACCCTTACTAGTTACTAGTGGGAGTTGGTGAAAGGGCAAAACTTTTAATAACACTCATTTCCAAAGACATAAACATTGTTATGAGTATTGCATGCCATAAGAAAGCAGGGATGGCATTAAAATATTAAATATATAGGAGATCTGAACCAAAGTCCAATGATCATCAATTCCATCACCTGGAATAACAGTTATCTGCTTCTTCCCAGGTTAGGGTGATTTTGTCTGAAGTCCAAGGGAGTATGTCAGCTATTTAAATCTGCTACAAGTAAGATTGAGGTAAAGCCCAGTTAATTTAGCGGTTTCTCCATTGAACCTCTCTGGCGTGGCCTACGGAAAATATCATGTGCCTCAAAAGGACAATGTCTAAAGTCCCAGCAGTCAATAGCACATGGCTTGGCTCACCAATGACTGCATAGAAACTAGGTCAAAGTTGTCCAATCAAGAACATAATACTGGTGTATTCGCCCGTGGGTTCTATGTAAGTGCTGCTAAGGGTTGTTTGTTTGTTTTTTTTCCCCATATGAGAAGTTGCTTCTTATTCTTCCATTCTATTCCTCGGGTCTTTTGCTATTTTGCCAGATTCTGTGATCTCTTTGTTTATCTCCTGAGGTTCCTTTGGTTTAAGGATTTGAGTTTTCTTCAGTTTCTTTAGTTGTTCTCATAAGTGCTCCCCACATCTCTTGAAAGGAACCAAACATCATTCTTTTGACTTCTGTGTCTGGGAGTTCCAGGGCCTCTTCAGAGGACTCCATTGGGTTGGGTAATTTTCAGTTAATTGTATTTGCACTTCGTGATTGCGTTCCCTGTAGTTGACTTCTGTTTTATTGGCCTCATGGTGCAGCTCTTCGTGGTGTGTGAGGTGCTGGGTCAGGTAGAGGGAGTTGGCTCTGTCTGGTCAGTGGGAGAGGTCTAATTAGAGCTGGAAAACACAGGCTTGTGAAATGAGGAAAAGTGGAGAGACAGGTAAAAGGAGATATGGGGGGAAGAAGAGAGAATAAAATAAAAAACAATGATAATCATAATACACAGTGGTCTGGATAGGCCAATAGACTTGTAAAATAATGGGAACTATATTTTAAGGGGGGTAATCATAATATGTTTCCTAGAAATATATTTCTGGGCACAGAGAGAACAGAAAGGGACAATGGGTAGACATTCAGGGAAGATGAGGGACACAAGAAATAAAAGACTTGAGTGTAGCTTGGGTGTGGGTGTTGAAATGATGTTGCTTTTGGCTTCCTGAATGTATGGGCATCTGTGTATTCAGAGGAAGAGAGAAAGAAAGAAAGAAAGAAGAGAAGTGAGTGTGCTGGAAACTTCAGCCCTGCCTCCAGGGACGTTTTTATCTCAGGCATGTTGGGTCACACCAACAGAGGACAAGGGAATAGGGAACTGGAGAGATGTAGGGTGGTGGGGGTAGTAGTGGTAGAGTATTTTAATGAAACAAAAGGACAAAACCCAAAGAAAATAAAGCGAAGTAAAAAACAAAACTGACTTGTGAGTGGAGATGCAGATACCCAGTCATTTGGTAGTGTCACTGTGTGCCATGTAGGGGAGACCAGGCATGGGCAGGGGAGGGCACCAGAGGACAGAGCAGGGAGAACAAAAGAAGAAGGAAAACAAAATGGCAAACAGTATAACTTGGGTACTGAGAACATGTGCATCAACTCCCCACGAAATCTGCTATCCTGGAAGGGCCTGCAGAGGCCAGGGAAGTTAGAGGCTTGGCTGGCTGGGTTGTCTCAGGGCCTGGGAAATAGTGCTCTGTTGGGAAGGAGAGGGGCTCACAGAAAAGACTGGTGCTGCTGGTCAATGGTAAAAGGGGATCAGTTAGCAGGTATTGCGGCTCTCCCGTTTCAAGAAACTTGAGTCTACTTCGCTTTTATGGTGATTTTCTCACTGCCAGTAAGTGCAAACTATCCATCCTAGTATCCTTCCTAGTAGTGTGGTACTATTGGAATTACCACAAACTGCCAAAGCAGTAAACAAATCCGTCTTGGAAGAAGTATAGCTAGACTATTCCTTAGAAAAGAGGATGGCAAGGCATGTATTTTGTACATGTTATCAAGAAAATCCAATCCCTGAAAAAGGACATTTTGCTTTGTAGAGTAGAAGGGCAACAAAATAGAGGAGGGCTTTGGACAAGATCCACTGGCACGGCGGCTCCCGCAATGGGCTCCCACATGGCAACTCCGGGGAGGCTGGTGCCGTGCTGGACATGGTGGGGCTCTGCTGTACATAGGGCACAGAAAGTCAGAGCTGACTGGACAGCACGCACCCCACCCCCCCACCCCCCCGCAGCCACATACACACACAACACCACCACTAGGTATGAGGAGACACTGAATGAGTGAGAAGGAAATACTGAAAAAGTCTAGCAGGTGACCAGGCCTCTTGGCTGGGACCAGGTGAGAGAGTGGGTCGCAGTAGAAGACAACATGTGTACTCACTCTCAACGCCTTTGCATCTTATGCAAGCAAGGACACAATGACACTTGATGCTGTCTCTGAAAGTGGGCTTCCTTCGAGGCAAGGGAAATAAACTTTACCATGGCAACAGTGGGCTACTATTAAGTACATTTTCTTTTGTGTGCTTTCCAATCCACGACCGGTTTACTTATGATGTCTCATTTGAGATTATTTTACTCGAACAGAATAAGTTCTTCACAGCAGATCCTTTTTTCACTCTTTTACGAGAAGCTGTCGAATCGCCAATGGAAATTTAAGATCACCTTCAGACATCCTAGGTAAATGATGAGTAGGTGGATTTTGTCATACTGTGGAAGATTCAACACTCTAGCAGATGAATTAGTCAACCTTTCAAAATTATAAAACTACCTACTAAACTTTGCGTAAGTGAAAAGTTTAAGGGGCGGTGAGTGTAAATCAGCAATGGCACAACGATGCAGCTAGAGATGGCCAGAATGGCAACACAATATAAGAATGTAGCTCATTTCTGGAGTTGGACTGTAAAGTTAGAAGTTCTTGAATGGATGTGTGTCTTTCCAACGTCCTCCACCCAAATTATAACCACCTGTGAGACTAACGAAAGTTAAGAGCCTTCATTTCAGAAAACGTCATATGTGGCCACCATGCTTGCTTCTCAGAGCATTCTGACTGTACTCGTTCCAGAAAGATGTTTCCTTCCCCTGGTAGTCCATGGTATATTTAATGAAAATTTTAATGGCTATGGACAATTAAATTGTAATTCAGTTTTCTTCTCTAATACCCATGCATTGAATATATCTAAAATATAAATAGTTATTGCTGGTATTATTGCTCACTTCATAGTATTTCCAGTGGCACATGAATTCTGTGAGTGAAAATGACCTGCCCCTCTTGGTCTATATTTATTCCTCAAAAAGCCCAGAAAGCAGGCTATAAGCCATACTTTCAATCTTCCTCTGGATTATTCTCCTCCAAATCAAATGTCATTTCCAGAACATAAATGAGGTTTACTGCAAACAAGACAGTTATAAAACTGGGGGAGGGAAAGACACTTTTAATATGTAGGTAATCCTTTAAGGGGGGATATATATTTTTAAAAGCGAACTAAAGCCTTGTGGGAAAATGGATAAAATAGGGAAGCACTAATGGGTTACAGTTTATCACCTGCACTCACTTGGTCCAAGCCTATCACTGCTGAAAGCAATCACATTGTTTTATGGCTACTCTGATTCCTGTATGATCTCAGCCCGGCTCCTAATTTAAGTGCCCGTGTTAGAAAAGCTATTGTCTGCTGTCACTGGTTCCGAAGAGAACAGTCACAGAAGCTGAGCTATTATCCCTTTCTTTGAGTGAATACTTCAGGCTAGGGTTTTGGCTCATTAGGTGTGACAGAGTAAGGTACGTAAACCACGAGACCTTAGCCGTATAGTCCCTGTGTAAGCACACACTGAAGAAACGTGCTTCTCCAGAGGTTTCAATACAGCATCTATCTTTGGAGCCCAAATCATTCCAGGCCAGTGAAAGAAAAGCAACATATCCTCTGTTCCCTTGGTTACCTGGGAGAAGGCGAGGGCTCCCACAGCATTTGAAATATGACCATATCCTAACGTCTATTGCAAGCTGCCTTTTATAGTCTAACTTTTTTTCAGATGTATCAGATCAAACTTTGCTGGCAGACTCAAAGACAGACAGCTAGTGAGGCAGATGGAAAACTGCAAATCTTACCAGTAATATTTTCAATGTGTTAGAGCATTTACAGTTAACATTCTCAAATCAGAGAAAACAAGTCTTGCTACGAAACCAGGAGGGAAGAGGGTTGTAGAAAGGGGGAATTGATCACAGGGAGCTACATATAACCTCCTCTCTGGGGGACAGGCAGCAGAGGGGTGGGTGAAGGGAGACGCCAGGCAGTGTAATATAAGATACAATAATAATTTATAAATTATCAAAGGTACATGGGAGAGAGGGGAGGAGGAAGGGAGGGGGAGGGGGAAAAAGGAAAATGAGCTGATTCCAGGAACCCAAGAGGAAAGCGAATTTTGGGAATAATGAGGGGAACAAATGTATAGATGTGCTTTACACAATTGATCTATGTATTGTGATGAATTGTATGAGCCTCAATAAGTTGATTAAAAAAAAAGAATGAAAATTTAAAGTGAAAAAAAAAGAGAAAATTTTGGAACATGATAAGGTTGGTTATGCCTTATTGCAAAGTAAAAGTAAAATATTGACTTTCTAAGAAAATGTGAGTTTGTGTGCAAGAAAGACTATGAGTGCTGTCTAAGGTTGGACAGGTTTCAGCAAAGCCACTAGACTAGACTAAGACAAAGAGCAAAGTCCAGGTAAGATCTTTCCAAAACTTAGAGTAGGAAACCCTTTGGATCCCCAAAGAACTGTCCAACTAGCTTGCTTTGGACATATCATCAGGAGAGGCCAATTGTTGCACGAGGCTATCCTGTTTGTGAAGTGGAGGCTGAGATGGTTGAAGGAGACCCGCCGTGAATAGAAGACACGGGAGCTGCGACAATCAAATAGGCTGGTAATTGGAGGGTGACACAGGGGTGAACAATGTTTTATTCTGTTGGGTATAAGGTTACCATGAGTTAAAGTTGACTTTTTACAGGTATCTATTTATCTATTGTTCCAAAGTTGTGGCTATACCAAGAAAATGTGCCTGATTTCCTGATGAGCACTTTTAATATTGTTTAAAATATGGCACCACAGAGGCCAAGGAACTGGAAAACTGAGTTGAGAGGCTCCAGCCAACATAGCTAAAGCTGGGCCTAGAGAGGGGTCCATATGGCCTGCAGCTGATGACTCTCAGCTGGCCGCAGGGGCCATCTCTGCAGAGGAGAGTGTCTCAGCAGGAGGGGGGTGGGGGGTTTGTACCACGATCATGATCATTGTGGCTGCATTGTGACACTTGAAACCGCCAATGTTCCTGTCAGTTAGAGTCCTTCTTGCCCTTAGGGTGGCTTTGCTGCTGCAAAAGCAGAGTGGTGCTTCTGGCTCTTTGACACAGCGCTTGCTGGCTGAGGCTGGCTCACCTGCTTGGCTTCCCACAAATCCCAGAGTGAAAAGGTGTTAGGTAAAGGGATCCGGCATTTGAGCGATTGCCACTTTTCATCCCGTGGGTAATGGACCAGCCAAAGTTGCTGACCTGTCTTACATACATTATAATTTATTATAGTTAATCTTCTTCACATTTAAGATTGCATGCATGACTATGTAAATTAGCAGAGGCTTAAAAGCTCAGGATTTGTAGGAAATTGAGCTGATATGAAATGAATTGATGGACATGTCAGAACTTAAATAACAATTGAAAAGTTACTTCATAACACTGGATTAATATTTCTACCTCTTAACTAGTTTAAAAAATGTGAAATGATTAAAATGCATTTGTATGGGAAATACTTTTTAAGTATCTATAAGATGTAACAACTTTACCTAATTCTCTCTCACTCTCTCTATATAATACACACATATATATACTTATATGTACCTATATACATATATTTTTCTATATCCATCAACATATCTGTGAAGTTTCTGAAATAATAGATACTTTATTTTTAAAAGTACCTTAATTTATTTAAATGTTTATAATATTATCATTAAAATAAAATATATGATGAGCTTTTGAGAATGATTTATCACTAATAACTTATCACTAATGATAAAACTAATGATTTATCACTAATAAAAGATAATAAATAAAATATCAATAGATTTATAGTGCTAAAATGTAAACCAAATAATTATCACTTTGGTGCAAGTTCAGAAATTATTTTCATCTTCCAAAGTATCCTAGAATATACTGGTTCACAGTTAAAATATTCTGTTGCTGTCTTTTGTGTTTTGGTTTTTTAAATCAATTTATTGGGGCTCATACAATTCATCACAATACATAGATCAATTGTGTAAAGCACATCTATACATTTGTTGCTCTTATTATTCCCAAAATTATCTTTCCTCTTGAGTTCCCGGAATCAGCTCATTTTCCTTTTTTCCCCTCCCCCTCCCTTCCTCCTCCCCTCTCCCCCATGCACCCTT
>NW_022103955.1:2553639-2611464 GCF_000313985.2 Echinops telfairi
GGGAAGGTAGATATCATGAAATGACCGTTTACTGAGCAAGGTGCTCTTGTATTAGGGGAGTGCGCATGAGGAGGCCCAATGTCCACCTGCCACCCTACTACCAAACCTATAATTATTTGCACCTAGGTCCGTTCCTCCCTTAATCTTAAATATATTTAGGAAATCGATAAAAATTGTTGTGGCATTTACCTTTGGTTTGAACTAGGGCTCTGTAACAAGCCTATATGGCTTCTTTTGGTTTCATTAAAGTTGTTACAAAAATCCACAAACTTAATTATAATAAAAATTAAATGTTTCTTCCATCAAATATTTGATAAAACTAGTAATTCTAAAGTAGACTTATGAGAAAAGAGATAAAAATGTGATTTAATTCAAAGACTGGGTCAGAAACTCCAAAATAGCTGAGTAAAATTTATGTTTGCAAAGTTAGAGGCTGAAAATTGGAGGAAAATGTAGAATTATTTCCAAGAAAGAACAAAAGAAATTTTGAAGTTCGGTTTGCCCCTCCCTGCATCTCTTTTCCTCATTAAGAGGATGCACGAGTGACAGCCTTCGTCACAGTCCTCTGTACAGCTCACTTGGTGAGTTGCTCACTGTGGGTAATCTCTTTGGAATAGGATGTTCTGACCGGGGTCAAGTACATTTTTCTATTTTTTTTTCAGATTGGAAAAATAAGTGAGAAAATTATGTTTCAATTAATTGGCTTTAAAAGCCTATTTAATACAAGTGATTGTGATTCAATGGCTAGATGAAAACAATGCAGTCTTAAAGAAAGAGGAAACTTTACTTCATCCAGGAAAACAGGATTTTAAAGTAAGATCTAGATACATTCATGTGTTTCCTCCATGTATATTTTCATTTTGACACTCAAAGTAAGGTCATAGTCACAAAACCCTTAGGATAAAAACGGAAAGGATCCCAAAGGGACAATTAAATGGATACTTGTAACGGGCAACCTAGGGTATAGGATGATTTCGGCAAGAGATACTGAAAGTTATAAAGTATTTCTTTCATTTATTTTCAGTGCTCTGTTTTCATTCCAATTGCTTAACCTGATTTATAGCAACCCACAGCTACTAAGGGTTTAAAATTCTTGTTTACACTTGAACAATGTTTGTTAGACTTGGAGAGGGAATTAGAGATAATTCAGTCCTTTCTTCTCACCTTACAGGTAAAGAAAAGAAGTAAGGCATGCTAAAACATGTATCTGAAGTTATACAGGTGGAAATCTCATGTGTCAATTAAGTGTCCACCCCACCACAATATACCCATTTCACTAGCACTTCCAGGTTTCAAATTTGCATTAATTCCAATATGGGCAATCTATTTTGCCCAAAATATCAGAGAGAATGCTTATCTGGATTCCAGACTGTGTCTAATTCCCCAAATGTTCAGTCTCCCCCCATGTCTGGCAGAAGAAAAATGAAAGGTAGAGCAGATGTCGGTCTTTGAGGAATTAGTAATTGTGACTAGTGAATTACATGAGACTTGGAAGGTCATTTTCAACATTATTTTAAATGTGCTCTTGTTGTTGTTGTTGTTGTTAGGTACCATTGAGCTTTTCGGACTCATAGCAACCTTATGTTCAACGGTGCACAGGCCTGCACCTCCTTGCAATCTTTGCTATGTTTGAACCCATTGTTGCAGCCATGTGTCAACCAATCTCACTGAGGGTGTTCTTTCCCACAGACCCACTGCTTGCCCCAATAACTACGCCCTTCTCTCCCTCGTGGGATGTTCCTTATATCAGTACAAAACCCAAACTCAGTGCCACTGAGTTGATTTCAACTCATAGTGACCTGCTACGCTTCATCAACTTTCCCAGGCTGTATGCAAATCTTTCCAGAAGCTGACTGACACATCTTTGTCCTATGAGCAGCTTGTGGGTGTCCTTGACTGACCTCTAAAGCATCAGTGGGTTGCTTTAACCATTAAACAATCCTGGCTTCTTATACCCCTATAACCATTTTTTTTAACTTCTCAGAACTGAATATAAAAATATCCTGCCTGAAGAAGCAGTGAGGATTTAGATAGAGAGGCATTCCGAGATGGGGGAATAGACAGAGACTTCACAATGTCCCTCTTGCAACAAGAGCAAGAGAACAAAGGAATAGAGTATAGATAACAACTTTGGAACCTTGATTATCAAAGGTAAGGGTGAAGAAGTGTCCAACAGAAGGAAGCACTGTACAAAAACCTAAACACAGAGGAATATCAATCAATAACACCCTGCCAGATGAACCTGAATAGTGTGGCCATATTGAGACTAAGTAAGCAACATTTCCAGTCAAAGCTTCCATAACCTAGTCCAGACCAGCAGGAGCAACTCTCCAACCATCCCAGAGTCAAGCAGGAGTGCTCCTTGCCCTGCAAAATTTACATGCCCTCACCTTACTTATTGTTCCTCTGAACCTTCTCTGTTGGAGACCCATGGACAAATGGTGCATCCTTTCTGCCCACTTCTTGTACCTAATGGCACCCAACTACACTAGAGGCTACCCACCAGTGGACCTGCATCTCTACCCAGCTATTGATGCTGGAGGCTGAAGGTGAACTGATGGGGTGCACATACATGCCCAGTCACCCACACTGGGGGTTTGTAGACTAGCAACGTCTTGTGTGTCCAACAGCCACCTCTACCAGAACCCTAAAACTAGTAGCATGCCCTCCCCTGTGCCACTCTCTAGTGGAGAGGGGCATGCCCTCCTAGTGGGAACCTTTAAACTAGTGACATATCTTTGGCCTCAATGTCTTCAATGCCCCTGTACCTGGAGGCGTCTGCACATTCTGACTGGCTACACATGGTGCTGCCTGCCTGGGACCACTGATGAGAACTTCTATACCACTTACCTAGTAAGCAATACCCCCAGAGACCTCACCCCAATCACCTAGGAGTGTGTACACAAAACACTGTCCAGCAGCCAGTGAGAATGCTCCCTTCTCACACATTCAGGTGCCTGACAGTCAGACACATTACCTCACCAGCAGTGCCCTCTGTATCCTCAGTCACTGCACAAGATCTGAGAGCAGAGTCTACACTCACATACCACCCAGTTGCTTCCTTGTCCAGTAGGACACAGATGGCGAGCTCCAATTTAACAGGTAGAGACCAAAGTTGCATGTTGACCCCTTGTAATTGGATATATCAAAATGAAGCGAATCAAAAATATAATAAATAAATAAATATAATTACACCTGAATGCCTCAGAGACAACACAATATCAAATCACAAAAAGAAGCAGAACAAGATGGTTCTCAGTGAAAAAAAAAAGACTAGAAAACTTATGAGAGGAAGCAATAGCCACGAGGCTATCTGATAAGAAATTTAAAAAAAACTAATAGGATAATTCAAGACATTAAAAGGAATTCAAAGAAAATAGTCAAAACCCCAGAAATAGAATACAAGAACACAATAATAATATAAAATTTATCAACACATATCAAAATCCAGCTCCTGAGAGCAGCTTGGGGAACTGGAAAGTCACCTAGAAAGAGGAACGAAGACTAAGCTCCAGGCGAAACCCATCAAGACAAGAAGGAAATGGGGGAAATATGTGAAACCTTGAAAGAAAGAAAAAAGCCAACCAAGAGTTATATACCCAGAAACTTATCTCTCACATATAATCGTGGAATTAGGCTGCTTCCAGATGAACAGAGAATATGGGACTTTGAAAAGAACAGACCACTTCTGTAGAACTCCTTCACGCACAACCAATAGCATCAGATAACAGCCTATGATGAGGACGCAGTACAGCTTCAGCCAGACTCCAACCCAGATGAAGAATTCCCCCAAATAAAACAAAACTGAAAGACTGGAAACAAGAACCACCAATCTGTACATGATGACAACGTTAACACAGAAAGGGCAAATGAATGATGTAGTTGCAACATTTTCATTTGGAGAGGAATTCCTGGTGATATCAAGAAATAACAAACTGCTTTAAACTCAGAAAGAAGAAGATAAATTTAAAGGTAACCAACCACAAGAAAAGTTGGCAAATCTTTTCATCAAAATAACAAGAGAAGAAAGATACAAAGACTGAATAAACCAAAATCAGCAATAATAAAAGAAGGGAAATGATGGTCCACAAACAAAATGAACCCCGCTAAGACTGCCTCTTGAAGTGGTGGAATACCAGCCAATGCTTTTTGATACAGTGACTCTGTGTATTCCTTTCATTTTATTTTTAAGTAGCATTTTTTTGTTTGTAAATTTGGTGGTTTATATTTCAGAACAATTTTGTATTTACCCGTTTAAACTATTAACCGAAACCCCCAATCATTTAACCTCTAACATCTCCTTAATTTCTCCTCTCTGTTGTAGATAACTGTGCTACTATCGTCCATTACCCTCAAGTTAACACCTATCAAACATCTAGTCGTTTTTTCTTCCATTTTCTGCTCTCTACCCTCTTGGCATTCTCCAAAGATTGTTCTCATTGGTATTAAAGTCTTTACCTTAAAAAAATCCTTATAACAGTGGTCTCATATAATACTTGTCCTTTTGTGACTGGGTATTTCACTTAACATAATGTTCTCTAGATCCCTCCACACCATTAGGGGCTTCCCCGCTTTGTCATTGTATTTCAGTGATGCATAGTATTGCATTGTGTGTATGTATCAGAGTTTCGTTATACATTCTTCTACAGCTGGACAATTGTTTTCATCTTCTTGCAATTGAGAACAGTGTTGCAATGAACATGGGTGTGCATATGTCTCTTAGTGTTATGACTCTAACTCCTTCAGGAAATATACCCAACAGAGGGCTTGTTGGATGTCTTGGGATTTCTATTCCCAGTTGGGCCACAAGGAATGTCTATTTATCATTTTCCAAATGGTTGTACCACCAACAGTGTATGCAGATTTCCTCCACAGACTCTCCAGCATTTGTTATTTTCTTTATTTTTAACTTGGCTTTCATTGTTATAAGGTGGTGTGTTAGACAGGGTTCTCTAGAGAAACAAAACCAAGACACTTATGATTTTATAGATAGATAGGTAGAAAGATAGTAATGTAGTTCACAAGTTGAGGCAGAGAAGTAGGCACACACTGGTCCAATCATCAGAGAGCAAGAGACAGAAAGGCAAGACTCGCTGAGCCATTTATCTCTTTGCCTTTCCATTAAACTGAAACCTTATTAACACCACATCCATTTATTGGCCAGGTTGGCACAATAATCCTACCTATCACAATCCACACCTTGCTAACTTGACACCGCTACACAATTCTTTAGGAATGTATATAATTTCCAGACAGTAATGTAATCACACTTATACTTAACATCAAACATCTATCATACATATAAGTGAAAACATACTGAGTATAATTGTACCTGATCCATCATACATGAACAAAGGAAAGATATTCAATAAGCACATATAAAGAAAATAAACTGACAATCACAAACCTCGCTTTTGTAATTGATCACATGGTCGTAACTGATAGGTAAAACTACCTTCTTCTACTACCCATTCTGTATTACCTTTGCCCTCAAAAAGCACCTCAGCTGGCTGTGGTTTTTTGCCTGGTGGGGTGACCCAGACCTTCATTACTGAGGGGTCTGGATCATTAGATGTCCTGTCAGGATTGGGTTGCTGTAACTTACCATTTAATTTAATCACAGGGCGCGGTAGCACTAAGAGACGGTCTATGGGATCTCCTGGATTCCAGACATATTCTTCTTTACCTCCATTATGTAGCACCAGTCCAATTTCTCCTTGGTAATAAGGATCAATCACACCACTCAGTACAGTGACACCCGTCCTGACCTGTTGATCCAAAGGCATGAGAAGCCCAAAGTGGCCAGGGGGCATTCTCAGCTGCCAGTTCAGTGGAATCCATGCTGTGTTTCCAGGTGGGAGAGTTCCTTCCTTTGGGACCAGGACATCCAGGCCTGAGGAACACAGGGTTTCTGGGACAGGAAGCAAAAAATGCTGAAAGAGGATCACTAGAAGTAATCGTGAGTGGTGCCATGCCAGCTTCCACCCCTTAGTTCCTGGGCCCATGAATTCTGGCTATTGGAGACATGGCATCACATATTAGCCACTGGTTTAGAGCATATACAGCCTCCTGGAGAACATTGTCCCAGCCCTATAAGTTGTTGTCTCCTAGCTGGTGCTGTAATTGTGTCTTCAGGAGGCCATTCCATCATTCTATCAAGCCATCAGCTTCAGGTTAATGAGGCACAAGATATGACCAGTAGATTCCATGGGCCTGGGCCCATTGCTACACTTCCTCTGCTGTGAAGTGAGTTCCTTGATCTGAAGTAATGCTATGTGGGATGCCATGCCGGTGGATGAAGCATTCTGTAAGTCCACGAAAGGTAGTTTTGGCAGAAGCATTGCATGCAAGGAAGGCAAATCCATATCCAGAGTAGGTGTCTATCCCAGTAAGAACAAAACGCTGTCCCCTCCATGATGGAGGAGGTCCTATGTAATCAACCTGCCACCAAGTTGCCGGTTGATCTCCCCGAGGAATGGTCCCATATCTTGGACTTAATGTTGGTTTCTGCTGCTGGCAAATGGGACACTCAGCAGTGGTAGTGGCCAAGTCAGCCTTAGTGAGTGGAAGTCCATGTTGCTGTGCCCATGCATAACCTCCATCCCTGCCACCATGTCCACTTTGTTCATGTGCCCCTTGGGCAATAACAGGAGTGGCAGAAGAAAGAGGAGGACCAGTCTCCACAGCGCGTGTCATCATATCCACTTGATTATTAAAGTCCGCCTCGTCAGAGGTAACCCTTAGGTGAGCATTCACGTGAGATACAATTACCTTTACTTTCTTGGCCCATTCAGAGAGGTCTATCCACATACCTCTTCCCCACACCTCCTTGTCCCCAATTTTCCAATCATGTTCCTTCCAATTCCTTGACCATCCAGCCAAGCCATTAGCCACAGCCCATGAATCAGTATACAGTCTCACATCTGTCAAATTTTCCTTGCAGGCAAACTGAACGGCCAGGTGCACTGCTCGAAGTTCTGCCCTTTGGGAAGATTTCCCTTCACCACTGTCCTTTGGGGAGATCCCTGAAAGGGACTGTAGTGCTGCTGCTGTCCACTTACGAGTGGCACCTGCATATCATGCAGAACCATCCGTAAATCAAGCATGACTTTTCTGTTCTTCAGTTAAATTATCATAAGGAACTTCCTAGGAAGCCATAGGTGCAGACTGGGAGAAAAAAGGTACTGTGACAGGAGTGGAGACTGTGGGCATTTTGGCCACTTCTTCATGCACCTTACTTATACCTTCAGGTCCTGCTTTGGCCCGATCTTGTATATACCACTTCCATTTAACAATGGAGTGTAGTTGCGCATGTCCAACTTTATGACTCTGTGGGTCAGACAATACCGAGTTCATGATGGGCAGCTCAGGCCTCATGATGATTTGGTGGCCCGTGGTGAGGAGTTCAGTCTCTACCAAGGGCCAGTAACAGGCCACAGCTGTTTTTAAAAGGGGTAGTAGTTGTCTGCAAAGGATGGCAGGACTTTACTCCCAAATCCCAATGGTCTACACTGTGATTCACCAATAGTAGTCTGCCAAAGACTCCACACTGTATTTTTATCGACAGCTGACCTCTAGCACCACTGGGTCAGCTGGATCATATGGTCCCAGTGGCAAAGCAGCTTGCACGGCAGCCTGAACCTGTTGCAGAGCCTTTTCTTGTTCTGGGCCCCACTCAAAATTGGAGGCCTTTCATGTCACTTGATAAATAGATTGAGGTAGAACACCCAAGTGAGGGATATACTGCCTCCAAAATCTGAAGAGGCCCACTAGGCATTGTGCCTTCCATTTGATTTTGGGGGACGGGAGCGGGCAGATGCAATAGCTTATTCTTCACTTTAGTAGGAATATCTCGACATGCCCCACACCACTGGACCCTTAGAAATTTTATTGAGGTGGAGGGTGCCTGAATCTTTGTTGGGTTAATTTCTCAAACTTTTGTATGCAGATGTTGTACCGATGAATCTAGAGTCTTTGATACATCCTCTTTGGTGGGTCCAATCAGCATAATGTCATCAATATAATGGACTAATGTGACATTTTGTGGAATAGACAGGTAATCAAGGTCCCTTTGGACTAAATTATGGCATAGGGCGGAAGAGTTAATGTACCCCTGGGGGAGAGTTGTAAAAGTATATTGTTGCCCCTGCCAGCTGAAGGCAAACTGCTCCTGGTGGTCCTTTGAGACTGGTATTGAGAAGAAGGCAGTAGCCAAATCAATAGCTGCATACAAAGTACCAGGAAAAGTATTAATTTGCTCAAGCAATGAAATCACATCTGGAATGGCAGCTGCAATTAGAGTCACCACCTGGTTAAGTTTACGATAATCCACTGTCATTCTCCAGGATCCATCTGTCTTCTTTACAGGCCAAATAGGTGAGTAATACAGGGATGTGTTAGGAATCATCACCCCTGCATCTTTCAAGTCTTTGATGGTGGCACTGATCTCTGCAATCCCTCCAGGAATGCGGTACTGCTTTTGGTTTACTATTTTCCTAGGCAATGGCAGTTCTAATGGTGTCCACTTGGCCTTTCCTACCATGATAGCCCTTATTCCACATTTCAGGGATCCAATATGGGGGTTCTTCTAGTTACTAAGTATGTCTATTCCAATGATGCACTATGGAACTGGGGAAATAACCACAGTATCAGTCTGGGGGCCCACTGGACCCACTGTGAGGCATACCTGAGCTAAACCTCCATTGATAACTTGACCTCCATAAGCCCCAACTCTGACTGGTGGGCCTTCGAAACACTTTGGGTCTCCTTGCCTCTTAGTGTTAGTTCAGTGCCAGTGCCCATTAATCTCTGAAAACTTTGATTATTTACTTTCCCCCAATGAACAGTCACTCTTGTGAAAGGCCGCAGGTCCCTTTGGGGAAAGCTAGAAGAAAGACTAACAGTATAAACCTTCAGTGATGTAGTAGGGTCCTCCTTCAAAGGGACCTGGCCTTCCCCTCATTCAAGGGGTCATGGGTCTGTAAACTGGCTCAGGACTTGGAATTGATTGAGTGGTTATGATTCTGTATTCTGCTGTTCACCAGACCTAGCATTCTTCTACCTGTATATTTAGTAGGTTTCTCATGTATTTCACTCCTAGGGACATTGGCTAAGTAGCCAATGCCATAAGTCCACACGAGGCAAGTTGCTTTGAATACTATGGAAACCATGCTGTTTATTACGATAACCATGTCCACCCTGTCTCTGTTGATTCAGTGCTGACACCTGCCCTCTACCACCATGAGAACCAATCAGCCCCATCGTGGGCAAATGTCAGAGTTCGCTTAAGGAAGTTCCCACTGTTAATCCTGGTGCACATAAAATAGCAATTATAGGAGTCTTCAGAGATGCTGGTGCCCACTGCACAAACTTGATCCTTATGGTTGTAGTGAAAGGTATGTCCTCAGGACCCCACTTTTTTGAGTCTATGAGAGCATCCTGATATATCCATTCCAACATACCAATTTCCTTAAGCTTTTGGATGCTTTCTTCTACAGTGTACCAAGTTAGGTCAGGTACCTCAATTTGGTCTAATGTTATATTCCTTGCACCAGTATCCCACACCCTTAGTAACCATTCCCAGGGATATTCTCCAGGCTTCTGCTTGTACTTATTAGAAAACTCGAGCTGATTTTTGTGAGTATAGCACACTTCTTCCTGAATAATCATCTCAACCTCACCTTTGGGAGCTTTCTGAGACTTAATTTTAGTGACAGGTCTAGAGGAAATAATGGGTGGTGAGGGTGTTTCCAGGGTGCTCTCAGCAATATCTTGTAAGGCATCTCCCTCAGGCAATGCTACCGATGTAGCCCCACCTGGCATTTCAGCTTGAACAGTTTGGTTAATCTGCTCAGGTGTGGGTTGTTTTATTGATAGTGGATTAATCCCCTCAGCTGGGAGGGGTAGCTCTATTGACTGATGTGGCTCAATCATTTCTAGGGGGTCAATATCTTCCTTGTCTGGATCATCAGCGCATATGTTCCCAACTCATGTTTCAGGGTCCCAATTCTTTCCTATTAATGCCCTCACTTTAATATCAGACACTGCTCTAGATCTGCAATTCAGCTGATGTTGTTATTCAGCCACTCGTATAATGAGACTCTGGATTTGGTTCTCAGCAATGGCAGCTCTATTTCTAGAGGAGAGAAGGTTCTTTGTAGCACATGCAGAAGCTTTTGAGTCTGTTATTCAGCACTTGAGACATGCTTCTGAAGTTCTGAGATTATCCCTCTCCTTAATCACATTTTCTATTGTAAGGAGGACCAGCCAACCAGCTTCCCTATACTTGTCATCCTGACAAAACTGCTGGAAAATATCAAACACATGATCACCAGTCTCTCCTTTAAACAGCACTTCATCTATTGGTGGTGATACTGTGGATATTAGCTTTGCTATTTTACACCATGGATTAGTAAGAGTGGCATACTTAGCCAGGCCTTTAGGGGTAGAGATAAGCGTGTTGGGGGGAGGAAAAAAAGAGGAACTGATACTTAGGGATCAAATAAAAAAATATTTTAAAAATGATGGTGGCAACATATGTACAAACGTGCTTGATATAATTCATGTATGGGTTGTTATAAGAGCTGTAAGAGCCCCAATAAAATGATTTCTATATACATAAAATAGAGACCGAGCAGAATCAAACTCTCTTTGTCCCGTTGCCTTCTGCTGGAGCTGGATTTTGCATCCGGTTCCTCTTTCTTCTGTAGTGTCACCTGCCAATCCCAGAGGCCATAAGTGGACTACTGACTTAGAGTCATTTGGCTGACTTTGGATTCCTGTTACCTCTGTATCTGCCAGTCTGTGTCCCCCACTGTCCCTGCTTTTTCATCCTGCTTCCTGGCTTGAACAGACTGGACTTACCTATTCCCACAACTTTGTAAACCATATCTTGAGTCAGGCACCTTAGACCACTCGGCCATCCTGACAGCTTGTAAACCATAGCTTAACATAAATATCATTCTATATAAAAAATATATAGATGCATCACTAATTTTGCTTCTCTAGACAACCCAATCTGACACAACTACCAATGGTGGAAGGCACAAGGATGAAAATCACTAAGTATAGAGTCTCACAGATGTCAAGCCAGTTGTAACTCCTAGTGACCCTCTAATACTTGGTAGAACTGCCCCCGTAAGTTTCAGATACTCTAACTTTTTATAAGAGTAGAAAGCTTGGATGGATGATCAGATGGATGGTTCAACACCTAAAGCCCATCAACGTTACTCACCACATTGATAAGAAAAAAGAAAAGAATCACATTATAATATCAATAAACTCAGAAAACATTTGGCAACATCCAACACCTATTCCTAATTAAGACACTCAAGAAGATAGGAATGGAAGGAAAATTCCTTAAGTTAATACACATTATCTATGAAGAGGAACAGCCAACATCATAGTCAATGGAGAAAAGATGAAAACACTCCCCCTGAAAAAGGGGACCAGACAAGGAGGCCCCTTGTCTCCACTTTATTGAATATCATACTGGAGATCCTACCTAACAGCATAAGACAGGAGGAGGACATAAAAATATTCGTAGGGGAGAGGAGGAGGTGAAACTATCGTTATTTGCAGACAACATGATTCTATACATTGAAAACTCCAAAAGCTCCACAACACGAGTACTGGCAGCGAAAGAGGAATATGGAAAAGTGGCAGGATACAAGATCAATAATAGATGTGCCTGCACAGAACTGCTAAGGCACAGAGAGGACTGTAGGATCAACAACAACCCAAGGCATGATTTCGCCTCATTGGAGCATACCGCTGATAGGGCATGACTCAAGGTAAGTAGAAACAACTACAAAAATCTGCTAATCATTGGAACTTGTAATGTGAAAAGTATGAATCTAGGAAAATTGGAAGTCATCAAAAATGAAATGGAATGTATAAAGATCGATCTCATAGATATTAATGAGCTGAAACGAACTAGTATTGGCAATTTTGAATTAGAATATCATATGATTTACTATGCCAGGAATAACACAATCAAGAGGGATTGCATGGCATTCATTATCATAGAGGCCATTGAAAAACCAATCATTAAGTACAATGCTGTCTGTGAGAGTATTATATCTATTCACCTTCAAAGAATGGCAATCAATACAACTATTATTCAAACTTATGCACCAATCACAAAAGCTAGTGATAAAGAAATTTATTAATTATACCAATGACTTTGGTTGGAAATTGATCAAGCATGCAATCAAGATGCATCAGTAATCATTGGTGATTGGAAAGCAAAAATTGTAAACAAAGAGGAAGGAACAGTTGTTGGAAAATATGGACATGGTGATAGAAATGAAGCTGGAAATCACATGATAGAATTTTTAAAAATCAACAACTTGTTCATAGCAAAACCTCTTCTCAACAACACAAACAGCTACTACGCACAAGGACTTTCTCCAGAGAGAATACACAGAATCAAATTGATGACATCTGTTGGAAGAGAAGATGGAGAAGCTAACATCAGTAATAGCCGCAGCTAACAGCAGGCTAGGGGCTAAGGGTGAAACAGACCACCAATTGCTCATATGTAAGTTCAGAATAAACCTGAAGAAAATGAAAACAAGTCCATGAGAGCCAAAAGACAACCTTGTGTCTTCCCCACCTGAATTTCAAGAATATCTCAAGAACAGATTTGTTACATTGAACACTAATGACAGAAGACCTGATGAGCTGTGGGAGAATGTCAACAAAATCATTCACGAAGAATGGAAACAGTCATTAAGAAGACAGGAAGATGTACGCCAATGTCAGTGACCGAAGGATTGTAAATCATACAATCTAGCTGAAGGAAGGAGTGGTATCAGAACCTAAAGTGTGAGGCTCTGGTTTGCAGAAGGCTATGGATGACAGTGGGAGACCAAGATACACTTGCAGGATCTACATAGGAAATAAGCCTCCAGTGATTCCCCTCTGGTTGTAATAGAGGGATGGGAAGAAACTGGTTGCCAAACAGTGCATTGGAGAGATGCCTATGGAAGATCAAAATGATAAACTAGAACTGAAAAGTTAAAACCTTGTCAGTTGATCCCCCTTTGGATGTACATTAGGTCTGATCTGGGTTTTCAACATTTTCTGTATTTTTTTGTTTGCTCACATTGAGATTTATCTCAGATGTGTTTTGTCATTGGGGGTGACCCTCTGGAATCTTTGTTGTATGTGTATCTGTCTTTCAGTACATAAAACCCAGGGTTGATGAACCTTTAGGTAACAGCAAGGAGAACAGGGGATTCTGGGGCTTACAGTGGTGGTGGGGAGAAGTAAAAGGGAGATGATGTCATGGAGTTCAAGAAGGAAAGGAATGTTTTGAAACTAATTTGGGTAGCAACTGTACTATCCTGCTTGATGTGATTGAACTATGGAATGATATGACATCTATATTAATAATCCCCATAAAACAGCTTTAGAAAACAAACAAACAAACAAACCCAACTTCTGTAAACATTGGAAACAGTGACCTGAGGGTGAAAGCTCCTAGCCATGGATCTGATCCCATGAGCCATCCAGACCTCAATCCACGGCGAGTTTGATTAATCCATGCGGACACATCCCGTTTAGATCATTAGAAATGATCTGTAACAAAAAACTAATTTTGTGTTCAGTAAGTTCTGTGTAATTTTTGGTAGCTTTACATTTATATGGGAAAAACCCTACCAATTGTTTAACTAAAAATTCAGACCACTTTAATATTTTTTTGTTGTTAAAAGACAGGAAAGAAAGACAAGACCAAAGTGGATGTCAGAAGAGACTCTGAAATTTGCTCTTAATCACAGAGCAGCTAAAGCCAATGGAAGGAATGATGAAGTCAAAGAGCTGAATAACGCCAAACCAAATTCACTGCCATGGAATTGATGCAGACTCGTAGTGACCCTATAGGAGAGGGTACAACTGCCCTGTGAGTTTCAGAGTCTGTAATTCTTTAGGGGAGTAGAAAGCCAATTTTTCTCCCAAGGACCAGCTGTTGGTTTTGAACTTCTGACATTGCAGCCAGCAGCCTAACTTGTAACCACCACACCACCAGGGCTCCTAAAGAGCTCCTTAATAAATAAAAAAAAAAAATCAAAGTTATACAAATAGCCAATAAGCACATAAAAAGATACTCAAAATCATTGTTCCTTTGTAGTTGTTTTGCTATCAAGTTGGCTCTAGCTTAGAGTCACCCTATGTACAACAGAATAAAACAGCCCAGCTTAATGCCACTCTTATAAACAGTACTTGTGTTTTAACCCTTTGTTACAGCCACTGTGCCAATTTTTTTGCTGACCCTCTACTTTGCCAAACATGATGACCCTCTCTAAAGACTGGTCTTTCCTGATGATATGTCCAAAGTACATAAGACAAAGTCCCATCATCCTTTCTTCAAGAAGCATTCTGGCTGCACTAGTCCTCAAATAACAATAAAGCAAAAACAAAATAAAACAAAAAAATCCACTGACCTCAAGCCTTTTCTGACTCTTAGTATCCCTATATGGCAGTGGTTCTCAACCTTCCTTGTCAGTGGAAAGGCTAGCCCCTAACACATCATCACGGGTCCGGTAGGTGCAATTGTACAGTGATAATAAGTAAAGATCATAGTAAAGTCATAGAGAGATGAGAGATAGAAGAGAGATAAAAAGAATGGAGTCAGACACATTTCATGGTAGCATGCTCACCTCAGCCTCACTTGGTAGTCCACATAGAGGAGAGAGAGTGAGAGAGAGAAAGAGTTATTTATTGCTAACCAAGGCTTTTATATTCTCTGGGGATAAGCAAGCCCCCTAATTACAGTAATGAGATGGGGATAATCTAGGGGTATCCACACAATAGGAAGAGGAGGGATTGGGGGTATACATGTGACCAGATGAGCAGACCCTAGATTCATGATGGTGGCCTAACTTTGGATGTCACTGAGCCAGTTTGACCTGTTCTCTGGCTCTCCATAGAAACCATTATCAATAGGGTGTAAACCAACCCTGCAGGGACCAGACTAATGGTCTCAAGCCTTGAGAGAGAAGTAGCCCCTTGTCCTTAACAGCAGAGAGCGGGCCCTACCTGTGGTGGGACCACACAGTAGTCTGGCAGCTGACTGCCTTTAAGGAGGTAACTTGACAATCATTTACCATTAGATGCAAGCAGTGTCCTAAGTCTAACATATATTTGGGGGAGATGACTTGAGAGAAATATTTCTGTTTCCCACACTTCCTAATGCCATGGCCCTTTAATACAGTTCCTCATGTTGTGGTGACCCCCTAACCATAAAATTATTTTTGTTGCTATTTCATCACTGTAATTATGCTACTGTTATGAATTGGGCAGCCTCTGTGAAAGGGTCCTTCGACCTCCAAAGGGGTCGCGACCCACAGGTTGAGAACTGCTGCTATATAGGTTTCTGATGTGGCAAATTTTGTGGGAGCAGATAACACAAGGAGCAGCTAGTGGGTTACAACCACAAACATTAAAGTTAGATCACCACACACAGCCATCAGAACAATGTTAGTCCTTAGGGTAATGCAACTCACAACCAGAAGGATGAGTCACTCTGGGATGACTCATCAGATAAAAAGGAAAACAAACAAAACCAAACCAGAAAACAAGCTAGCAGGTGTTGGAAGCATGTGGAAAGATGGGATCCGCCATCCATTGATGGTGAAATTGTAAAATGGCATACCTGTTGTTGAAAACAAGTTTTCAGGTTCCTCAAAATGTTATGCAGAAAATTAGCATATGCGTCAGAAATTACACTCCTAGTTTATATCAGCAAACACTGAAAGCAGGAACTCAAGCAGACACTTGTATACCAGTGTTTATTGCACTATTACTCAAAACAGTCACAACATGGAAACAATTCTGATGACAGGGGCTCCTGTATGTGGCCTTGGCTCTTCAGGAAAATGGCTGGAGGTGTTTTCATCCTCAGCCCTGAGGAGTTACAATTGTGCTACTTTTCTACCCCAGAGGGCTTGTCACAGTTTCTGAGTCAGCTGTAAGCGACTCGATGTGGTATTTTTTGTTTGGTACTGGGCTGCAGCCTGCCCTGGGATTTGATAGGCACTTTGCAGGGATTGGTTAATAGACCATGCAAATGAAGGGACTCTAGCCTACTATGCAAATGAGTTGTCTGTGCCCTAGCAAGAGGATTTTGGTCAGTTTGTTGCCCTTCTGCTCTGAAAGTGACAAGGAAGAGAACCAGGAAGAGAAGCAGCGGGCATAAGTGGAAGAAATCAGCAATGAGAGAAGGTAAAGAATCTCTTAAAAGCGTTATAACATGGGTTAAAGCATGCATTAGTGCTTCAATAACCCTCAAGGACTGTAACACTAAAGACAACAACAGACCTAGATGGGGCCTGGAGTCGCCACTGGTGACAGACAGCAGGCTGATTGATCTTCATCAGTAAGTATTCTTCTCTTTCAATAAGCATACTCTATCTTATCTCTTCATCACGGGATGTTAACCAGTCTTCCTCCAACCCTGATGGCACATTCTTCTTTATACAGTCCAGCTGCCTGGATTATTTTCTCAGTATATAGATTGAATAAATACCGTGAAAGAATACATGCCTGACACACACAATTCCTGAATTTAATCTCTGTGGTATTGATTTCTTCTCTTTGAGCAACAACCTTGGGACTACGTACACAATTTAAATGTGCACAATTAAGTCTTCCAGAATGTCCATTCTTGGCAAGATTAACCATGATTTGTTATGTTCCATGCAGTGCATTACCTTTGCACAGTCAATAAAATGCAAGTAAACATCTGTCTTGTATTCTCTGCTTTAAGTAAGATCATTTGACATCAGCAATAATTTTTGTTGTTCCATATTCTCTTCTGAATGTGACTTGAATTTCTGGCAGAAAGTCAATGTACTCTGCAGCCTAAATGAATTATTTAGCATAAATTTTACATGAAAATGACATTAATTATATTGTTGGATAATTTATGCATTCAATTAGATCACCTTTCACGGAATAGGCATTTGTAAGGATTTCTTCTAGTTGGCTGGCCAGGCAGCTTTCTTCCACATCTCTTTGTATAGATCAGGGAATGCTTCCAGCAGTGCTACTACTTGTTGAAACATCTTGATGATAGTTGTTCCTGGAGCTTCATTTTCCCCCAATGCCTGCACGGTAGCTCGGACCTCTGGCTTCAGTTACATCACTTCTTATTATCAAGAATCCTTCTGTTAGCAAACATTCTTCCTAAAATGGTTGAATGTTAACCAATTCTGTTTGGTACATTTATTGTGTATTCCTTTCATCTTCTTTTAATGCTTCCTGCATTATTCAACATATTGCCTATAAAATCCTTTAATAATACAACTTGAGGCTTGAATTTTTCTTCAACATTTTCAGCTTGAAAAATTGTATGCATGTTCATACATTTGGTTTTATACCTCCAAGCCTTTGTATTTTATCATAATACTTAACTTTATCTTCTCAAGCTACTTTTTGAAACCTGTTCAGCAATTTTACTTCATCATTTCTTCCATTCATTTTAGCTACTCCATGTTTAAGGGCATGTTTCTGTGACTCTTCTGACTTCTACTTTGGTCTTTTTTTTCCCTTTTCTGTATTTTAAATGACCTTTTCCTTTCTTCATGTATGATGTTGTTGATTTCATCCCACAACTCATTTGGCCTTTGGTCATTTGTTCAATGCATCTAGTCTGTTCTTGAGATGATGTCTAAACTCAGGCATGAATTTTATGGATTTTTAAAAATATTCTTCAGCTTCAACTGGAACTAACATATGAGCAACTGATGGTCTATTCCACCGTAGGTCTCTAGTTTTATCTAGACTGATGAGACCCTCCAGGCTCCCTTTCCACATATGGAGTTGTTTTATTCTTTTGTATTTCATTACAGAAGGTCCATGTGTCCTCACCATTTATGTTCTTGAAAAAACATTTGTAATGAGTAAATCTTTGGTTTTGAAAAATATTCTCATGGGATCTCTGTCCTTGTTTCTATCACAAAGTCCATATTTTCTAACTACCAATGCTTCTTTTTTCCAGTGTTCTCACTGGAACCAGTGCTTAGCAATATGCCATATCAATAACCAGTACTTATCAATATGCCTTGATTACTTAGTGTAAATAGGGACAAAGTTTCTTAAAATATTTAAACATAAAATTACCATGTAATTCAACAATTCCTGGTATGTAAGTAAGACTTGAAAGCAGGATCAAGTAGGATCTCAAACAGATACACGCATAAATGTTTGTAGCAACATTACTCAAAACAGTAAAAAGTGCAACTAACCCAGTGTCCATCAATAGATAAATGAATACAATGTGATGCATATAGTGAAATGTGCTGTAGCCCTGAAGTGAAATGAAGTTCTGATACATGCCATGTGTTATACACATAAATATCGAAAGTACACTGAGCCAAGTAAACCAAAGGGACAAATAATATATGATCCCACAATTACATGAATAATATAATATAAGTGATCCTGCTTACATGAAGTATCAGGAATATGCAAATGTGCAGAGGTTGGGGTTTATTTTGGCTATCACTGGCAGATATTAGGGTGAAGAGGAGAAGTGTTGCTTAAGGCTACTGACTTTCTGTTAGTGGCAGTGAAAATTATTAAAACCAATTGTGGTGAGGGTTGCATAGCATTGCACATGTAATTAAAGTCATTGGGTTGTAAACGTAATATGGTTGAAATGAGACATGTTCTGTTATACATATTTCACCCCCTTACACACAAATACACACACACACACATGCACACACACTAATTTTTAATTGGTGGGGAAAACCAAGGAGACATGGTTGTCTTGATTGGAGGTGGACTGTGGAAGGGCAGGAGAAAGTTTTCAGAGTGATGACCATGTCCCATATGGTCCCTGTGGTCATGTATCTGAGGTTATATAACTAGAGAAACTGATATAATCGTGCCCTGTAGATGGAGAGTGTTTACTTAAATGATTTCTCAAATAAAGTGAATTTATAAAACTGTGACATGATGGGCATCTGATGATAAAGGCATCTTCTATGTTACCTTTTCATTTTACAAAATTATTATACTTGTCATTGATTTAATTCCAACTCATAGGGACCCATATACAACAGAAAAAAAGCTGTTTGGTCTTATATTATGCAAATGAATAATACCAGTTATTTGTGATTTTGTTATACATATTTGGCTCTATTATTATGTGAATTGTTTAATAAGCTATCATAAGGGGATTCAAGAAAGCAAAGCCATCCTACCTTCTTATGTAAAACAGGAAATGAAAGAGCCCCAGGTTTCAGTACATTTAAAAATAATATGTATTGTGATGAATTTTATGAGCCCCAATAAATTGATTAAAAAATAAAAAAATAAAAAAAAAATTTTAAACATAATTGTATAATGATAAATATAACTAGAAAAAATGAATGGAAATCAACATATTTCCCTTTTCTACAAGGAAAAATTGGAACCTGATCTCCATGGGTATGAGAAGGAGGAGGACTTATCTGTTCACCTCTTTGTTTCTCAGGGTGGCTCCCTTAGTTCACAGGCAAACAGAAGTATCTACAAGCAAACGTGGTGAAGAAAGCTGATGGTGCCCTACTACCAAAAGATATAGCACCTGAAGTTGCTGAAGAAAATGGGTGCACAAGCAAATGTGGTGACAAAAGCTGAGGGTGCCTGACTACCAAAAGATATAGCACCTGAAGCATTAAAGACCTGAAGATAAACAAACAGCCATCTAGCTGAGAGACAACAAAACCCACATGGAAGAAGCACACCAGCCTGTCCCAACTTGATTGCTGAGGACAAAGAGGGTGCATAAGCAAAAGTGGTGAAGAAAGCTGATGGTGCCCGGCTGTCAAATGATATAGCATCTGGGGTCTTAAAGGCTTGAAGATAAACAGGTGGCCATCTAGCTAAGAAACAACAAAACCCACATGGAAGAAGCACAACAGCCTACCCCGACACGAACACTGAAGACAAAGCAGGCATATAGGCAAATGCGGCGAAGAAAGCTGATAGTACCCAGCTGTCAAAATATATAGAATCTGGGGTCCTATAGGCTGGAAGATAAACAAGGGGCCATCTAACTGAGAAACATCAAAGTCCACATGGAAGAAGCACACCAGCCTATAAGTTTAAAAGGCGTTGAAGGGATCATGTATCAGGCATCAAAGACCCCCCAAAATCATAGCCTTATGAATGAGGGGGAGTGTGGAGTAGGGACCCAGGGCCCATCTGTGGGAAATCAGACATCCCCTGGCAGAAGGGCGGTGGTAAGGAGACAAGCCAGTCAGGGTGCAGTGTAGCAACGATGAAATATGCAATTTCCCTCTAGTTCTTGAATGCTTCCTCCCCCCACTATCATGATCCCAATTCTACCTTACATATCTGGCTGGACCAGAGGATGTTCACTGGCACAGATAGGAACTGGAAATACAGGGAATCCAGGACAGATGAACCCCTCAGGACCAGTGGAGAGAGTGGCGATATCGGGAGGGTGGAGGGAAGGTGAGGGAGAAAGGGGAAACAGATTACAAGGTCTACATATAACATCCTCCCTGGGGGACGGACAGCAGAGAAGTGGGTGAGGGAGACATTGATGGTGTGGGATACGACAAAATAATAATTTATAAATTATCAAGAGTTCATGAGGGAGGGGGTAGCGGGGAGGAAGGCGGGAAAATGAGGCGCGGATGCCAAGGGCTCAAGTAGACAGCAGGTGTTTTGAGAATGATGATGGCAACGTATGTACGAATGTGCTGGACACAATTGATGTATGTATGGCTTGTGATAAGAGTTGTATGAGGCCCTAATAAAATGATTTTTTTAAAAGCTCTACTATTTTATTTCACTCATTTTTCATATTAGATCATTAATTTACAGTTCCAGTCAACTCTCATAAGTCTACCAATTAATTTGTGTTTGGAAGCTGTCATTTCAAATGGCCTTTCCAGAGTCCCTAGGGAAAGTGTCTAAATATGTGGTCTATTTTCCCAGAACCTAATGCTCTTACACCCAATACTGTCTCTTGGACCTTGGATTAGGCTTGGTTTGGAAGGCACAGTAAAGGCAGCTGAACTGGCCGGAATGGTTTGACTGTAATTCAACGGGAAGAGTGCTGCCCACTTTGTCCAGTGTTAGCTCTGTTCCTGTGATATGAAACGGAATGACAGGTTCCATGTATTAAATGGGTAGAATTTCTCACAGCACGTAGTACATAGTAAGTGAGATTAACTAGGCCCTTGGCCAATGCAGTTGGGTTTTTAGTAACCAAGCATGTCGCCCTGTGGGGAAGACAGTGTCTGTGAACAGAAGAGGTAAGAAAGGAATACAGACTCGCAGTATTTGTGGGGCCAGGACTCTCCCTGGTGCTGAGATGCCCTCAGCTCTTCTACCGGGTTGAGCCTCCTTTCCTTCTGCTTTTCTTTGTCTCTTTTCTTTTCTGTTAGGATAGTTATTGTATCCAATTGTGATCCAAAAGAATTCAGGAAAATTTAAAAACTAGAAATCTCAAAGGGAAACAAGACTTTCTTTCTCAGAACAGCAATTTCTCTGGCATTATATAAATTTTTGGGTCTGTGTAAAGTTTCCCCCCTTTGATCACAAAAATAATGTAATGTCTTATACAAAATATAGCAACTTTAAGGATGGTGCAGGACCAGGCAATATTTCATTCTGAAGAACCAGCTAGATGGTCCCTAATGCAATATGGATACAAATACGAGGAGGCTTCAACAAGTTAGGGATAATTTACTTTATACACCAATAAAAATGATAACTATGTCTCAAAAGCAGACCCGGGGAATATAGAAACCACAGATATGCATTTTGAGGTCCCACTTGATCATAGCGCTAATATAAGGATAATTAGTTATTGCGGCATGACCTTGCTCAGTACTCGCTTTCATAAGGACAGCAGTGAAGATAAGGGTGCTACAGCAAAGTGTGATAAAAAAAATCAGATGCTGCCTGGCTGTTAGAAAAAATATCTGGGGTCATAAAGTCTTGTCCTAAAACAAGCAGCCATCACAATGAAGAGTCAGCTTAGTCCACACCGAAGAAGCACACTAGCTCATTTTTTGTTTTTGTTTGTATGTTTTTCTATATAGGGAAGTCAGGATGGATGGATCTATGAAGATAGCAACAGGGAAAGATATGACAAAATAACAATTTATAAATTATCAAGGGCTCATGAGGGAGGGGGGAGCGGGGAGGGAGGGGAAAAATGAGGACTTAATGCCGGGGGCTTAAGTGGAGAGGAAATGTTTTGAGAATGATGAGGGCAATGAATGTACAAATGTGCTTTACACAATTGATGTATGAATGGAATGTGATAAGAGTTGTATGAACCCCTAATAAAATGATTAAAAAAAAGATAGCAACAGGATTCATGATAACAGAAGGGGAGTGGAGGGGGGGAATGGGGAGCCAACATCAATAGGTAAAAGAAAGAAAAGTGTTCCAAAGTTAATTGTGGTGATGAGTGCACAAATCTTATAATAATTGAACTATTTAATTTTATGTTAATTATGATCTCAAAAAAACTATTTTAGAAATAAAATTCTCCAAAAGATGACAAAGAATTTTCCCATGAACATAAAAAAACCTCATATATATCTCATGGTTGTAGGTAAAGGACAAATATTAGTCAGTACATGGCTGAGCTTGGAATGGAGACCAGAAAGTTGGGGAAGGGGAGCAAACAAGGCAAACATCTGAGTCAGAACTCTCTTCATGGACACCGGTTTTAGAGGAATGGAACAGTGAGGGGGAAATGGAGTCCAAGCCACCAATAATAATTTTTGCTAGCTACCTGTTGAGCACTTGGGAAGACAAGTTTATTAAATCTGTTTCCTCATGTGTATAGGGGGTAACACAAAGCCTGCAAGGTTGTTAAGTAATAGAGTATCTATAAAGTGGCTGGAAGGAGGCCTGGGGTGCAGTAGCTAAGCACTCATCTGCTAACAGTTAGCAGAGAATTCACTACCTGTTCCATAGGACAAGATGCGGCAATCTGCTTCAGGAAGGATTATAGCCTTTAAAACCCTCTGAGTCAGTTCTACTTTATACTACCAGCTTGTTATGAGCTGGAATTGACTCATGGCAATGGGTCTTACCTGGTTTAAGGTGATTGGATCAGAGTCAATATATAGCAAAGTGAAAGTATGACTAACAAGAAAATCATTGGGATGACCTCTAATTACATGAATCTAAAGGCATTTTCAAATTCTAAATTCCACTAGTTTCTTAGGTCAGATAAGAGTTCAGTATTTAAGAGGGGATGCAACAAATCTATATGTGGAAATGAGAAAAATTCCCTTTTATGGAATTGCAAAGTATTGTTTAAGTGACAAAATGAAGTCCGGTAGAAACAGCTTTTAATTGAGAGTTAAAAGACCCCATTACAGGGAAAAGCACCATCATATTAACTGCCCGATCTTGGAAAATAATTTTTCTCTTTATTTTTTTTTTACTTGTTTTAATTAAATTACATTGCTCCTAATCCTGTCTACAACTTTTTTTAATATTCTATTTTGGTTTTAAAACAACTCATGTTTAATGTTGAACTACGTAAGAGTGATAACTTATTCTTCAGTGAGGCTTGATTTGACAGCATTTAAAATTAGAACGTAGAAAGGGATGAAACTGTTATAGGAGGACCATCAGAGATTTAAGCTAGGAGGAAGAAAGAAGAGGGAAGTGTTCCCAACCCAAAAAAGTGAGAAATTTGTCATAAAAAAAAGATTGAGTTAATTAATAAAGGCTCTTCAGAGGGGAAATAAAGTTTGTAGTTGAAATCATAAGCCTGGGCACAATTGGCAACATCAACTGAGACTTATATTGATTAAGGGGTAGGTAAAACAAATCGACTGAATATTCAGATTTTTAAAAGATTTCCTTATATTAAAACAAACAAACAAAGCCAAGAATATTTAGTGACTTCTATTAAGTCCCTCAGCCCTGGTGGCATAGTGATATGTGTTGGGATGATAACTACAAATCAGCTGTTCAAAACCACCAATTGCACCTTGGGCAAAATACAAGGTTGGTGATCGTAACATGGAGGTGAGCAAACAATGATATGATTTGTTTGTTCTTTGATGCCTGATAACTGATCCCTTCAGCACCTCGTGATCACACAGGCTGATGCATTCTTCCATGTGGGCTTTGTTGCTTCTGAGCTAGATGGCCGCTTGTTTACCTTCAAGCCTTTAAGACCCCAGATGCTATATATTTTGATAGCCGGGCACCATCAGCTTTCTTCACCACATTTGCTTATTCACCCACTTTGTCTTCAGTGGTTGTGTCAGGAAAGTGAGCATCATAGAATGCCAAATAATTGGAACAAAGTATTCTTGCATCGAGGGAGTATTTGAGTGAAGGCCCAATGTCCTTCTGCTACCTTAATACTAAACCTATAAATATATGCACATAGATCTATTTCCCCATCCTCATATATAAATATATTTACATATGTACATGCCTTTATCAAGACCTCTATAAATGTCCTTTGCCTCCCAGCTCTTTCGTCTATTTCCTTTGACTTTCCTCTTGTCCCACTATCATGCTCAGTCCCCACCTGTGTTTCAGCAATTCCTCGTGGTTACATTACCCTTGATCACGCCCTACATGGCATCCCACACCCTCCTCACCACCATCTGGATCACTTGTTGTTCCCTTGTCCCTGGGTTTGTTAACACCACTGCCTTTCCCCCCACGTCCCCCTCTCCCATGTCCCCCGGAACTGTCGGTCCCGTTGTTTTCTCCTCCAGATTGTTCATCCAGCCTATCTTATTTAGACAGACCTGTGGAGATAATAACATGCACAAAAACAAGACAGAGCCAAACAAAGCAACAATATACAACAAACAATGACAATGTCAAGGAGTCCAGGAAGAAAAAGCATGGTTGAAAACTGATTGTGGTAGCAATTGTACAATTCTGTTTGACATGATTGAACTATTGAATGATATGATATGTGTATTAACTCTCAATTAATAATAAGTTTTTTAAAAGATTGGGAATTATAAAACACTTAATTAGGTTTATGCAGAAACTGAATATGAAGCAAGAGATAATTCCTTAAATATACCAACATTCAAGATTATAAAATGTGTGCCACAGGGCTGTGTCCTTTTGCCTTATTTATTCAATCCATATATCAAACAAATAACCCAAGAAGTCAGTCTATATGAAAAAAATATGACACCACGGAAGCTCATTAATAACCCTGATATGCAGATGGCATACCTTTTCTTGCTGAAAATGAAAATTAATTAAAGCACTTAATTAGTACTTGAGAGCTTACTGATGAAGGCCAAGACTTTAATACTGATTTCTCCTAAATGTAAAGATGACAAAAATCCTTACAACTAGATCAATAAATAACAGCTTGGTAAATAAAGAGAAAGCGCAAGTTGTCAAGGATTTCATTCTATTTGGGTCAATAACCAACTTCCATAGGAGAAACAGTCCAAAAAATCAAAGAATTTATTTTATTGGGAAAGTCTGAAGCAAAAATAGCTCTTTAAAGCTCTAAAAAGACAAGCTGATCCCTTGATGACTCAGGTGCATTTGACCTGAAAGATGATTTTGTGTCATATATGTGCAAAAAGTGTATGATGAAAAAGGAAGACAGAATAATTGAAGCCACCTTACCTTTTGACCATAGGCCCCGTTGCAAATTCTCAATAACTGTAGTCCCCTTTGGCTAGGTGATGTTCCACACAACTCTTTGAACTTCAGACCAGCCAATCCACTCTTGTCTTTTCCTCTATTCCCTGTTAACCAGGACCCCAGGTATCAGTGACCAGACTCAGCCTGCCTCTTTATTCCTACATTTCTCCCACTTCCACTCAACAACGTCCTTTAATATTCAGTCCTAGAGAAGAGAGTGTCTTCATGGCGCCAAAGTTTTCCAGCCAATGGGCACCCTGGTGAGACTAAGTAAATTGGTCCACATTGAGTTGATCAAACCTGACCAGATGAATATAAGATTTTTGAGCCTGTGAATTGGTGCATATTGTTGCTGATTTTATGGATGGCCTGTCCTGCTCTGACTTTGCTTATGGATGCAAACTCACAAGTTTCCAATTGCAATGAAGAGTCTTCACATCAAAGAACATGCTTGTCTCCTCAGAGCACTGGGTTGATATAAGTGGGCAATATAGAAATTGGATAATAGAAATGGGTATATGATGTGGCTGGCTTAAAAACATTCATGGATGGGGGAATATGTTCATAAGATTATAGGATTATGGTGTAGGTGTTCACTTAATTTAAATTGTTCGGCATATGATATTTTTGCTTTGTTCACTTACTATTTTTAAATATCATGTTTAAATGAAGCTGAAACATTTTGAGTTAAATACATTTTAGACTAATCCTGTTAGGCACAAGTATGATTTTATTAATGTCTTTGTTTTAAAAATTATATATGGCTAAACAATTGTGTACAAATGCCAAGTTGACAAGGGTAGACCATAATAGTATTTTTGTGCCAACATGGCTCCCAAAGAAACTTGTGGGTGGAATTTCGCCTGTGAATCAGATTCCAGCTTGCTTGGCGGGCAACTGAGATAAATGGCTCTCTGGAAGCCGGCCTCCCTCTTTCTCTGCTTCACTTTTCTGTTGATGAGCCACTTTGATCCACACTGATGGCAGCCAGAACCCTGGAGAGGTGTCCAATGCCATTGGGTCTACAAGACTTTGCACCCACCAAACTTTGATCTTCTTGCATTCTGCATCATTGTGTGTGGCTGCATGAGTCTGAAGAGGGATTTATGGACTGGTATCATGCTTATGGAGTCGTATCAGACTTATGGACTTTATCTGGACTGGGCTGGGGTGTTTGCTTGATATATTATGATTTCTTGGTCTAAAGCTTTCTCTTACACATATATAAGTGTGCCTGTATTTGTTTCTCAAGTCACCGGCCTAACACGGATGGTAAGCAGGAGGTTTCTTTTGGCTACATATAGCTACAGGGGCTGATGAACCAGGAAGCAGGAACACCACAGGCTGGCGGATGCAACGTCAAATGAATCAAAGATCCACAGTCCTCTGATGCTCCTGGGATCAGCAGGCAATATGGCAACAGGTAAATAAACCAGATGCAGGATCCGCATCCAACAGAGCAAAGGTTTTCCATGGAGTATGCTTCAAAAGGAGCAGGCTGTACTCAAAGGTGCCTTTATTCCAATTGCATCAAGGCTGTCACCTAATCAAAGGGGTAGCATTCTACACAGCTGCTGACTGTTCACAGAGATGATTGCATTATGTTGGTTCCCATAATAGCATTGATTATTGCCAAACTACTGCGAATCTTGGCCTCACCAGCATGCCATAAAGTCTAACTATCACATTGGCTAAAGCAAAGAATTTCTTGAGCTCATGTTTGTAGCTTTACATTCATGACATATGATAGTCACCTTTTCTCCTAAGAGTTACTAAGTAGTCAACATGTACTGAATGTTAATTGTGTGCCCTAAACTGGCCTATATATGCAATACTTATTTGATCCTCACTATAACACAAAGATATAGGTACAACTTCCTCCCACGTAGATTTCAGAAGGGAGAAAATTGGAGATTACAATGTCAGGTAATTTACCATAACCCATACAATTAAAAGTTTGGGTGATTTGAATTCAGGCCTCTGAAGCCAAAGGCTTGTAATGTCTCTCTATCCAATTCCTCATTGTTGCATTAGAAATCATAATGCCAGCTGCCCATATCTCTCAAGTTTATTTCGTGAAAATATGTAAATAAAATATGTAATAACAATGCAACAGAAACCATCAGCTACCTTACTAATAAACATTACATACTTGTTGTGTGGCATCAAGTTGATTATTAGTAATGTTGATCTTATATGACAGTGTGGAATGGCTCTGGAAAAGTTGACCAAGGGGAAAGGAGGAAGAGTTTTTGCTTATCACATGATTCTAAAATCCAAACCACTGCTCTCAAGTGAATTCTAATTCATGGTGACCTCATAGGCCAGAGTAGAACTGCCTCATAGAGTTTCCAAGGCTCTAAATCTTTTTAGCAGCAGACTGCCTCATCTTTCACCCGCAGAGTGGCTGGTGGTATTGAACTGTCTACCTTTTCAGTAGTGACCTGATACATAAAACACTGTTCTACCAACTCTCCTTATAATACACTTATGAGGGGCTAATTATAAGCTAACTTTCAACAATTTAAAATATCAGTAGATACTAAAATTATAATTTTAATGTTAGTTAAAAGATTTTAATAAAATTTATGGACCTAAGTTTTTTTATCATCAAACAAATAACTAACAGTAATAAAGTGTGAACATTTACAATATAGGTAGACCTCAAAAACACACTGCTTAGTAGGAAAAAATACAAACCATAGACTGTTATGTATCTGTTTTTAAATCATTCATTCAACTGTCTAAAAGCAAAGTAATCTTATATTTTATGTATGTATACACATTTGGTAAATTATGAAGCCATGAATTATGTTGAATCAATTTAACAGTTCATAAGAGATAAATGTTGGCATTGATATTCTATTTGACATTTATAATATTTTAATATATATGTAATTTATTTTTCAGCAAAGAATATTTATAGAAGGTAGTAATATTATTTATAAAATCAAAGCAAGTCTATGAGAACCAAAGTGTGGTAGTTAGACAATATGTTGCCAATTTGAGACTTAAGAGTGAAGGGGTGGAGTTTAGCCTGTCAATCAGGACACAGTTTAATGACCTCATTTGGACGCACTAAGGAGATAAATAGCTCACTGGAGGTGAGAAATACACTCATTCCCTACAAGACATTACTGACAACGAGCCTGATGGAGCTATGCTGATGCAGCCAGAGCCTTGAGCTGGAGGAGTCATGTGGAGACCCATGCCAGCGTTGAGATACTTACACCACCACTGGATCCACAAGACTTTCCACCTGTGATCTTCCTGCACTTGAAGTCATTGCATATGTTGTGAGTATGAAGAGGACATAAGGGCCAATATCAGACTTATGGATTTTATCTGGACTGGGCTAAGATGTTTTCTTAATGTACAATTACCCTTCATATAAAGTTCTTTTCTATTCACATATGAGTGTCTATGAATTTGTTTCTCTAGTCAAACCAGACTCACACATGAAGTATGACCTTGTACTGTGAATTTTTACTCATAATGATAAGTATAATGGCTTTAACGTAATACAAGTTTGTTTATTTATTCTCACTTAAATCAGTCTAATGTGGGCATTCCTCATTCCACATTCAAGAACCCTGCTGTCTTAATTTTGAGGTTCTTGGTTCCTCTCCCTTTAGGAGGGATCACAGGGAAGGTAAGCTCTCTTTGTCACTACTTAGGCAAAAAAGTGACACTATTGCTTTTATCAGTGGCCAGAACACAGTTCCCTGGTCACATCTGACTACATGTCAATGTAGAAACTGCAGTTTAACCATAAGTTCAATTAGAAGAGATAACTGATTTTGGTGGATTGCCACAAGGGGAAGGAAATAGAACAACATCTGGGAGTTTGCTTTGAGAAGCAGAGAGAAGGTAGAGGTTAACTGTATATGCATGCCATAAAGGCTTTAAGAGATGGCTGAGGGGAATTGAGTATGATGGTACATATATGAATGCCATAAAAGCTTTAATCGATGGCTGAAGGGTAATTGAGTACGATGGTACATATATGCATGCCATAAAGGCTTTAAGAGATGGCTGAAGGGTAATTGAGTATGATGGTACATATGTGCATGCCATAAAGGCTTTAAGAGATGGCTGAAGGGAAATTGAGTATGATGGTACATGTATGCATGCCATAAAGGCTTTAAGAGATGGCTGAAGGGTAATTAAGTATGATGTTACTACCTTTTTTCTTTTAATCTTTTAATATTTTATAATTTTTGAAGCAACAACAGAAGTAAATATTCTTGATGCTATTATTCACCTACCTGTGGTCTTAAGCTAGACCACGGTTGGTATACTAAGGCCCACAAAGTGAAACATGGGTTTTGCAAATTCAAAGGGCTATGAAGAAAGATGAAAGTGTGACAGACTGTGTATGGCACAGGCAGCCTCAACTATTTACTATGAGGACCTTTATAGAGAGCTTCTGACATCAGTGGCAGGACACCAGGAGATATGATTTACTATCTTAAAAGCATAAATGAAAACTATTTGCTTGGCACTAGGCTCTTATACAAATTTAAAAAATCGAATTTTGGCTACAACTTTAACAAATAGGCCAAACAGGAAATTGAAGCACAGAGAGGTTAGGTGCCTTTGTATGTGTTGCCCAGCTATTAAATGATGGTATTGGGCCTCCTGACCTGTAGTCTAAATGCACAGTCCATACATTTAACCACTGGAATCTTCTTCCCAGTTTATTTTTTGATTTCTCAAATCTAATAATATTTTCTCAATCTTACCAATGAACTGATGAAAATCGCAGTTTGCATTCAAAGTAATATGTTTGCAATCATAATCTATTTGACATTTATAATATTTTAAGATACATTTAATTATTTTTTCACCAAAGGATACTTATAGAAGGCAGTAATATTATTTGTAAAATCAAAGCAAGTCCATGAGAGCCAAAGTATGACCTTGAATACATCCTAGTGGTATTTAGAGACTAACTTCAATAAAGATCTGACACACTGAACACTAATGACTGAAGAACAGATGAGTTGTGGGAAGACATCAGGGACATCATAAATGAGAAAAATGAAAGGTCACTTAAGACAGAAATTAAGAAAAATATAAAATGGATGGCAGAAGAGACTCTGAAACAGAGCAACTAACACGAACAAATGAAATGATAAAGTGAAAATGGAACTGAATATTTCAAAGGGCAGTTTGAAACATAAAGATGTGACAGGCCTGATATTAGAGAACCAAAAAGGAAAGCACTTCAGATTTCTTAAGATAAAACAACTAAAGAGAGACTTCCAACCTTGAGTTTTAAAAATGGAATGATTCTACAAACAAAATGTGATCCATGTAGGAAGCATCAGAAGAAGATGGAAGGGAAACAGTTACCTTATCAGAAAGAATAGGTGACCATTCAGCCACCTCAGGAGTTAGCATATGATCAAGAGCCAATAAACCTCAGAAGTTTAAGGTACCAAGAAGGCCAAAACAAGGCTTCAGGAAATTACAGAATATCAGCTGAGATCTTTCAACAAATGCTGGAGAAACTCAATTATCTGTGGCAAGACTTTAGAAGACAGATACTTGGTTAGCTGTATAATTGCCCATTTTTAGAAAGAGAGAATCAAATGGAATGTGAAAATAATTGAACAATATCAGTAAGTCCACAGCCTGGAAAAATATTGCTGAGGTTAGTTCAAATGAATTGACAGAGAACTGCCAAAAATTCAAGCCAGATTCACATGAGAATGTATAAGGATGGGTATGTTTATTGATCCCAAATGGATCTTGGTGAAAGTGGCGAATGGAAGAAAGATATTTATCTAACTAAGAAGATAGCATTTGATGATGTAGATAATAATAAATTATGGAAAACATTATGAGAAAGAGATTTATAAAATATGGAATGTGCTTATGTGGAATACGTATGTTCATCAGAGATAGTCATTGAGCAGAACAAGGGGATACGGCATGGTTAGGACCATAAAGGTTTGTCAAGATCCATTCACCACACTTATTCAATGTGGATGCTCAGCAAATACTGTGAGATTCTGAAGAGAAAAGCAACATTAGGATTGGAGGAAGACTCTTTAACTAACAGCTTTGCAACATTCGGATGAGGCAACCATGCTTGCAAAAAATAAAAGACACTTTGAAGCACTTACTTATGAAGGTTAAATATTATATCCAACAATTGTGATAAAGTAAAAGAAAAATATACTCAAGACAGAAATACCAAACATGAAGATGACAAAATCCTTACAACATAAATAAAAGAAAGTTGAAGTGGTCAAGGATTTTATTCGATTTGAATTAACAATCAACTCTGATGAAAGCACCTGTCATGAAATAAAATGCCACACTATATTGTGAAATCTGCAAAGGATCTTTTTTAATTTCTAAAAAGAAATGACATTGTTTTGATGGAAAAAAAATTGTCTAGCCCAATATATGGTGATTTCAATCAAAACGTGTGCAAAACTGGATGATGAAAAAGAAGACAGAAGAAAAAAAATCAATGGATTTTAAATTTGAGCTGTGGTGTTGCAAACAATATTGGATGTATTACAAACCACTTGAAGACCAAACAGAGCAGTCTTAGTAGAAATACAACTGGAACGTTTCTCAGAAGCAGAAAGTTTCTCAGAAGCAAGCATGCCGAGACGGCTTGCTTACTTTGGACAAGTCATCAGGAAAGACCCGTTTCTGGTAGAAGACATTATGCTTGGGAAAACAAAATCCATAAACTTCAGGAAAGTTCAATAAGCATCAATAATGTGCTCAAACACAACAAAAAGGATTGAGATGGTGCGAGGTTAGTCAACTCTGCTATACGTACAGTCTCCACGAGTCATATTCAACTGCATGGCAACCAATAACACGATTATCTGTGAGCTTTACTTCCAGCTAGGCAACCAATCATCATTAACTCCTACCTATTAAGAGGCATTGCAAAAAAAAAAAAAAGGCATTGCGGGGGCAGACTAGCCAGTCAGGGTGCAGTGTAGCAATGATGAAACATACAACTTTCCTCTAGTTCCTAAATGCTTCCTCTCCTCCCCCACTCACTATCATGACCCCAATTCTACCTTACAAATCTGGCTAGACCAGAGGATGTACACTGGTACAGATGGGAACTGGAAACACAGAGAATCCAGGACAGGTGATCCCTTCAGGACCAGTGCTGAGAGTGGCAATACAGAGGGATGGAGGGAGTGTGGGGTGAAAAGGGGGAACCTATTACAGGGATCTACATATAACCTCCTCCCTGGGGGACAGACAACAGAAAAGTGTGTGAAGGGAGACGTTGTACAGTGTATGATATGACAGAATAATTTATAAATTATCAAGGGTTCATAAGGGAGGTGGGGAACGGGGAGGGAGGGGGAAAATAAGGAGCTGATGCCAGGGGCTTCCATGGAGAGCAAATGCTTTGAGAATGATGAAGGTAATGAATGTGCAAATGTGCTTTGTACAATTGATGTATGTATGGATTGTGATAAGAGTTGTATGAGCCCCCAATAAAATGATAAAAAAAGAGGCGTGTCAAGTCTGGTGGTTTCAGAACCATTGCTGTGCAGTGGAAAGGAGACTAATTGTGGCTGCCCCTCTACAAGTTAAGGGATGAGGTAGAAGAAGAAAATGCAGTAACAAAGAAATCAAAGGGATTTTTAAAAGCCAGATGTGTTCCTTTCGTAGTGCTGCTTTAACGGAAGTACCGCAAGTAGATGTCTTCAAAAAACAGTTCTTTTTTTCACAGTTCTGGGAGCTAACAGTCTAAGCCAGGGGTGAGGAACATCTGTCCACAATTGGGACTCAAAAGAAATTTGTATTCTGTGAATAATTACATAATAATCATGTAACAATTATTTAATAATATTTAAGTACATTTTGCAGGACAAACAAATTACAGGATAGACAGGAGTGCATAACTGGATAGGATGGATTGATAGATAGGAGTACATCACAGGACAGACACGCATACCTCTCTCATCGGCTGCCCAGGGCCCATCTACCTGTGTTGTGGTGTCAAGCAGGCTGGAAGTGTACAGTTTTTGAAAGTGTTAATGCACTATAGTGAAACTATGGTGACCTGTTAATGATGAAATGAGAGGCGACGGCTGCATTTGTGCCAGGTTTAACCTGTTCTTGCTTGTACCGTGACAGGTTTTCAAGAGTTGATGAAGCATAGAAGGGGAAGATAAAGGGACAATACTTGATGTATTAGGGGTGGGGGGAAGGTTTAGGGGAATGGAGGAATGAATATGGGAATGGGGAGGATGCATTCGAATTGATTGTGGTGATGTATATATAATTCTTTTAAAATATGAATGAACTGTGGAAGTGAATTATAGCTCAGTAAAAAGATTTGAAGACAAGCATAGGAACAATTGTGAGGACTGCGCAGGCGCGGGCCGTGCTTTATTCGGTTATGCAGACAGCCGGCCACCCACCAGGGCCCCGGCAGCAACATCAATGACTGTTCACTGACTGCGGAAGCATCTGCGCGCTAGAGGGTGGGAACTTTAAGAGAGAGAGGGAGAGAGAATGAGATGACTTCTTGCAATATTAAGGACCTTGCCTCTAGTGATTGACGCCATTTCCCGATTGACTTTTTGTCAACACGGATAACTCCAATTCAACCTTTATCCATACATCCATTATCAACAATCCTTGTAAAAACTAAATCTCAGACGAAGTTTAAGGAAATTACAGAACACAGAAAAGACCTCAAGTGTTGTTGATAAGAACTTGGAGTATGTTCCACATCCAAGATGTAGGATTAGAACAGAGACCAAAGCAAAATAATCTTTGCTGGTGTGTACTGGATAGTTATTAAAACCCAAATGGTGTGACATCCTATAAATGATGACTACGAAGAAAAGTTGATGCAGAGTATTGATCTTTCCAAGAGAAATGTACAAATGATTATTTGCTGTTGTTAAAGTCAAAAGCAAATCTGTGCGCCTAGTTGGTAGCAATGTGTTAGCACTAATGAAAAAGCCACTCTGAACATTATTACAGCTCAAAACATGCTAAACTCAATGAGTTGGAAGGCCAAATGCATGTGGATAAAATCAATAATATTCAGTGGCGTTTGGAACCAGTAGGCCTACTTGTGGCAGGGACAATGCTATTCAGCTAAGTTAGGTAGTGAGCAAGCTAATTGCAAAGAAGCTGAGGCCTTTTGTAGAGGGAGTTTGTGAAAGAATGCTTGGTGGCTGCTGCTGAATTGTCAGCACCAGGCAAAATAAAATTGTTTTAGAGTGTTAGTTTGTCTGAGAGAACTGTCTCAGATCAGAGACTAATTTAACACCAAATATTGAAAAAACAATTTTGGATTTTTTCTCTGCAGTTTGTGATGAGATGATGGACATAACAAATACTGCCCAGCTGGGTGTTTTCATTCAGGGAGTAACTGCAGGGTTTGACATGTGAGAGGAATGGCTGTCACTGGTAGCCATACATGACACTCAAGTAGTAAGGACTCATTTTAATCAATGAAAACAACTTGAACTAACATTTGAAAAGTTAAGTGGCTTTACTGCAGCTGGAGCTCCAGCCATGGAGCTCACAAAAAGGGTTAATTGTATTTGTCAAGAAAGTCCTGAATCTTCTCAGTCGTGATGCAGGTGATTTGATTATATGCTACTGTGTCACACACCAAGAAAGACTGTGCACAATTGTTGCAGTTTAATAATGTGATGTCAACAGTAGTGGCATGCATAAATAAATCTTTTCAAAGGCAGAGGGATTAACAGCCACCAGTTTAAAGAGTTAGTGAATGATCTTGACTCTGAATATGGTGAATAGCATATATGGTGGGCATTATCAAGCACCTATCTGAACTGAGAGGCTCTCTGGTGGTGTAGTCCTTACATGTTGGGTTTAACTGCAATGTCAGCAGTTAAAACCCACAACCACAGCATGAAAATAAAGACAGCACCTTCATCCTATAGGGTCCTCTATGAGTCAGCATCAACTTGTTAGCAGTGAGTTTGTTTTTTGTTTTGTTTTTTCTCAGAGCTGGACAGAAAGCTGCAGGGTTCTACCCAGCTTCTAAGCACCCTGCTTTAAATGTGAAGTTATTTGAAACTAAATTAAGGCTGTGGAAAGTGCAACTTGAAAAGGATAACATGGTACATTTTCCCACTCTGGAAGGACAAAAACCTTCTAGGACACTTGAGTATGATAGTGAATGTGCAAAAGTAATTGAGGCAGTTAATGAAAGATTCAAGGATTTGAAGTAATCAAATGGAATTGAACATCGTTGCTATACCATTCAATGTAGAACCAGCTGATGTTCCCGATAAGTTGAGGTATTTTTTGTTCCCGATAATTTATCAGATGAAACCTTTCCACTCCTTGCATTCTATAAACTTTTTCAAGCAACGACGAATTCCCCACTTTCTGGAGCCATGCATTGAAATATGCATCTGCATTCTCAACAACTTACTGCTGCCAGCAGTTTTTTCCAAGATTTACCACACAGACTTGACTGCACTCTAGACTGACCTGGAAAAATAGTTGCGAGTAGCAACAACCTCCATACTATCTAACAGTATACACCTCACCAAAGAGAAGTAGTTCCAGCCATTGCATTAAGGGGGAGTTACTTAAATGTTTGACTAAATACATCAGGCTAATTTTAAAGTTTAAAATTTTATGTAGCCTGCAAGTGATGTTATAAATATCCAAAAGGCTGATGGTATGGGGGGGAGGGGAGGGAAAGGTTCCTCACCTCTGTGATAAGTAGGTTTACTGTGCCAACCTGGCCAAGAGGAACACGTGGGATTAATAAGGTTGCAGTCTGATTGGAGGGCAAAGAGATAAATGGCTTAACAAGCCCTGCCTCTCTCTCTCTCTTGCTCTCTGGTGGTCAGATCAGTGTGAGGCTGCTAGTTCTCTGCCTCAGCTTGTGAGCTGCACAACCTGTGGGACGGCCAACCCATGGAATGTGTCCCTAGAGCTTGAGGTTCCTTTGAGACCTGCTTTGCCACACTGCTGATGTATACATTGCTTGAGCCAGGACTGTCTGATCCTGTTGTCTAGTTGACTGTTGGTGACCTACCCTGTTTGTTGCCTGTGACTGGACTGCCTGCATTGCTTTATGGAAGTCTCATCTGTCTGCTTCCTTGACCTTGGTCCCAGTGGCTCTCGTGAGTTGAAGGACTTCCAGTATATCAACTGTTCATGGAAGTGAGTTGAAGTGCTCCCTCTGCACTGCTGTGAACTAATTAGCTGTTATATTCCTTCATGCTGCATATATCCATATATGTAATTATAAGTGTCCTGGTTTTGTTTCTCTAGAGAACCCTGTCTAACACAACCTCTGACCAAGCGGGTAGTGTTTGCCTGGTGAAGGGGCTCTGGGTGGGTGTTAGAGGAGGTGCAATGCAGTCTGTTGCAGGAGCTATCTTGAAAAAGGCTGGATGTTGTTTATTGGAATAGTCAGATTAGAGTTCATTATGAGGAGAAATGTAGTAAGATCCATCCCTACAGAAGTGTTGGGAAATTAAATGTGATGGATAAGGTTGGAAAATAAAAGTGATTATATTAATCTTAAA
Organism: Echinops telfairi; assembly: GCF_000313985.2. Lineage (NCBI taxonomy): Eukaryota > Metazoa > Chordata > Mammalia > Afrosoricida > Tenrecidae > Echinops > Echinops telfairi. The sequence goes on from NW_022103955.1 coordinate 2,590,818, forward strand.
TTGAGTGTCAGCTAACAGGTTATATAAGAATTTATCTTCCCCCCCCACTCCCCTTCCCTTCCTCCTCCCCTCTCCCCCATGCACCCTTAATAATTTATAAATTATTATTGTATCATATTACACTGTCCGGCGTCTCCACCCACCCACCCCTCTGCTGCCCGTCCCCCAGAGAGGAGGCCACATGTGGCTCCCTGTGATCCATTCCCCCTTACTACATCCCCTTTCCCTCCTGGTATCGCCACTGTCACCCCTGGTCCTGAGAGGTTCATCTGTCCTAGATTCCCTGCGTTTCCAATTCCCATCTGTGCCGCTGTGCATCATCTGGTCTAACCAGGTCTGCAAGGCAAAATTGGGGTCCTGGTAGTTGGGGGGAGGAAGCGTTCAAGAACTAGAGAAAGGCTGTGGGTTTCATTATTGCTAAAAAAAAAAAAAGGAAAATTAGCGGATTCCGGGAACCCAAGAGGCAAGCGAATGTTGGGAATAATGAGGGCAACAAATGTATAGATGTGCTTTACACAATTGATCTATGTATTGTGATGAATTGTATGAGCGCCAATAAATTGATTAAAAAAAAAAAAGAATTTATCTGCTAAGTTATGAATACTTTTTAAGCCCAAAACCATATTCTCAAGTTGCTATATCTTGTATTACAAGACCTCTCAGGTCAGACTTCAGCCAACTCAGTTTGGAATGGTGTGATGTATAATAAAAACAAGCTATCCACTGGTCTGGCAAGAAAATCTTGCCAGTAGCAAAGATGGTGATTGGTCCAACCACATTGATACTTCCCTTAGGAAGTTTAACCATGAGGCAGAAGTTGCAGACACAGAGATGAGGCTGATGAGTGATGATGCCTGGACCCAGAGCTACTTTTGAACTCAGGGCTGGATTGAACCCACATGGCTACTGCAGTACATCACCTGAAGTTGCAGCAGTTCATTTCTCCCTGCAGCCTGTCTAAGGGACTCCTTGGCTTGATTTCTCTCTGGGTTGGTAGAGTCTTATACTGAACCTTCATTCACTGAGTTATCTAAAGGGAATTCTCCTTTTCAGACCATTTCCAAGAGCTTAAGTCCTGGTGGCTAGTAGGGGGGCACAGAGGAACTGTGTACTATCTTTTGTCAGATCTAAGACGTCGTCTTTGTAAAATTTGTACATCATTGTATGTATCAGGAAGGAGAAAGCACATTCAGTAGAACTATAAGTGACCCTCATTGGAAGTACAACCCTGATTTTCAATATATTGAATGTAAAAATGTATGTCTTAGAATTGATGAGATACTTTAAAAGTGAATGCTGAGGATGTTTATAAGTTGAATAGAAGAAGATTTTTGGCAGACAGAAGTAAAAGATAGATCAAGGTGAGAGAGTGGGATAAAAAATGGAGATAGAGCTGGCAAGAGCAGAAGGGGAGAAGCACAAGAACAGGAAGGAAGACCTCTGTGTTAGGCTGGGCTGGCTAGAGAAACAAATCCAGCGACACTCATAAATGTGTGCATATGTAAGGAAGACCTTTGTATCAAGGAGTCATTCTATATCAAGAAAACATCCCAGGTTAGTCCAAGTCTGATACTACTAGTCCATAAGTCCCTCTTCAGACTCACACAGACACATGCAATGATGCAGAATGCAGAAAGATCACAGGCCGGGGCCAAGGGCGTGTGTGTGTGTGTGTGTGTGTGTGTGTGTGTGCGCGCGCGCGCGCGCGCGTGTGGATCCAATGGCGGTGGTAACATCTCCAGGGCTCAGGTAGCAGCAACCAGGGTGTGCTAGCAGGAAGGTGAAAAAGGCATCGAGAAGGCAAAGTTCCCAGGGCCTTCCTTCTGGGAAGGCCAAGTTCCCAGGGCCTTCCTTCTGGGAAGGCCATGTCCACAACGAGGCACCAGCCAGCTGTGACCCGATTGACACATTGACTACCTCCCCTATACTGTGATATATCTTCAAGTTGCCATGCAACTATGTAACTGCCTCAGCCTCTCTCCTGGTACAATACTAAGTGGGCTGTGTAGATATTGCCGGAGATAAAATACATGGATGAGGGAAGCCTTGTAGCTCACTTTTCTCAGCTATTGGATGCAATTTTGTGTTTAATTTATGAGTTCTCTTTTAAGCTCGGGATTGTGTTTCTGTGTTTTAAGGACATTTTACCAATGACTACAAGCAATAGCTGATAGTATAAGGATGTAGAATTTAGTATTTAATAAAGGACAATAAAGTTCTAATACAGGAGTAGTGCTTATTATGATCCTGTTGTACACTAGCAGATTGCAAACAATAAAATTCAGATACTACTGCCAAATCATGTGATTTCAGATTATTAGCATTTACTAAGTTATTGCAAACAGTGAAGCACTGTGCTTAACAGAGGCCGCACACCTGAAGTGTCTATTACACCAAGGCTGGGACTGAATGATCCAGGGACTCTCTTACTGTGTTTATAGATTGAGGAATGAGGGCCAAGGGGGACATATTTGCCCAGAGCAATACAGTAAGTAGGGAAGGAGGATGTATAACCCTCATCCTGTCACCACTGTCACTTGATACATTTTATTATTCTTTCTGAGACTGTTTTAATTTATTTTGAACACATTTTTATGTGTTCATGAACTGTATTCCACAGTAGTAGTCATTTCACAAATGTTCACCTCAAAGCGTTGCTTGTATTTTGGATGTTGGCAGTTCAGGATCTCTAATACTAGGTCTGTGTATTATTCTGATGTATTCTCAGTAAACATGAGTTTCTCGAGTGTGTTTTGGTCAGGTACAGTCCGTGGTCTCTGTAGTGTCGGGCGGGTATCTACTGAAGCAGTCCTTATGCTTAGTGTTCTTTTACAGCCATTCTGAGATATCCACCATCATGGGAAAGATCAGCCTTCACTTTCCAGCATCCAAGGGCCCTGCTCTACCTTGCCTCACCTGATGCCCAAGCCCCTCTGATGATGTTGCTTCTCTCGAATTCATGTCACACCTACCACTGCATCTTTGTTCATTCTAGTCCCTTGAAGGCATGCCTCTTTGCTAACATTTTCCAAAGCATCTCCAGCTCCTGTACCACCTGGTATTGATCAAACCTGCTGGGGCCCAATCAGGTAACTGGCTTCCAGAGGTCTGCACAAAAGACAAAGTTTCTGCTGCCCTGGGTTTCACATGCCAGTGGGAGACACTATAGCAAACAAACACAGAAATATGTGCACAATGACAAACAAAAGTAAGTGCTATGACCAAAATACCCAAATGTTATGAGATTGAATCAAAGGGTGTGTGTTATTCTGGGTATTTTAGAGAAACAAATCCACAGAAACTCATGTATAAGAGAGAGTTTTATATAAAGGGTAAGTGCACATCAAGAAAACATCCCAACCCAGTGCTGCCCAAGCCCACAAGTCCAACATTAACCCATATGTCCAACACCAATCCACAAAGTCCTCCTCCATCTCACAAAACACACACAATGACGCCAACTGCAGGAGGAAAGCCAAATCAGTGCACGTGTAAGCATCTCAGCGCTGGCAGGGGTCTACACACAGCTGCTCCAGCACCCAGGGCTGCATCGGGGTAGGCCCATGCTGCTTCTCCTTGGGGATGTCTTGCAGGAAGTGAGCCTTGCAAGCTGAAGCAGGGAACTGCTAAGGCAGCTGCACCCTGGTCTGACCATCACAAAGCAAGAGACCTGAGAACTCAAAAGGCAAGGCTCACTGAGCCATTTATCCCTCTGCCCTTCAATTAACTCCACACGTGTTTATCAGCCAGGTTGGCACAATAAGCCTTAACTAACTCAGGGTATATCAATGAGATTTGCCTAGAGAATGTAACCAATAGGATATGTCTCTGTCTCTGGAATCCCTTGGTAGCACAAATGGTTAAGCCTTCAACTGATAGCCATAAGCCTTCAACTAATTGGACACACCAGAGACACCTTAGAAGACAGATCTGGTGCTCTGCTTCAGAAGATCACAGTCCTGAACGCTCTGTGGGGCTGTTCTACTCTAAGCAGATGGGGTCGTCCTGAGCTGACACAGACTGGACAGAAATTAAAAACATCTCGAATTTTAAGTCTCATCTCTCTAGGTATGTCTATCTCTATAAAACTAGTTTCCATGGCATCCATTCTGAGTCATAGCAACCCCATGGATGTCAGGGGAAACTCCATAGAGTTTTCAATGGCTGATTTTTCAGAAATCACCAGGTTTTTCTTTCAAGGTCCCTTGCCAACTTAAACTACAGCCTTTTGGTTAGCAGCTAGCACGTTAACTGTTTATACCACTCGGGGACTATATATCTATAGGTAGAGATTTGGTTAAAAGAATTTGCCTCATTTGATTGTGGAGGCTGGCACACCCAAAATCCACAAGACAGGCAAACAGGCTAGAAATCAGGAAAGAGTTGATGTTGTGGTTTTGAATGTAAAATCCTAGGGCAGGTGACAGATAGTAAACTCAAGCAGGATTCTGGATTTGCCTCAGAATTCTTTGTTCTTATCAGAACCTACCTTTGACTGACATAGAGTTGATTCCAACTCATAGTGAATATACCTTAATTCTTTCTGATTGTAAGAGGTCTGTCCACATTTCCAAGAGAAATTTCCTTTAGAGCCCACCAATTATAAATGTTCATCACATCTACAAAATACTGTTATAGTAACACCTGCACTAGTGTTTGGCCAAACAACAGGGAACTATAGCCTAGCCAAGTGGATGCAGAAAATCATCCCCCCAGAAGGTTCCTAATTGAGAATGCCTGGTGGTCCAGCAAGGTTCCTCTGAGGAAGTCATGTTCAAGATGTAATCTGAAACTTTTTAGCTCCAGCAACATGAATATATTCATCACTCACAGCAAGGACTGTAGAGCCTTCAATCTTGGCTCCTGTGCTCATGTTTGTACCTTCAACTAGAACCTTCTCCATTTACCCACACTATCACTCTTTGTTCCCTTCTCCAAACGTATGCTCCGGCATTCAGTTTGGGTGTCACCCTCGCACAGATGCCATCAAGCTTTCTTGAGCTCCTCCTTCAGTTATCCTAGATCTTGTTACATTGGACTAACATTTCCGGCGAACCACTGTTTTCCCAACTGAAGGTGTAGAGGCTCAGCCTCTAACCACTTTGTGGTACATAGTAGACATCTATGTTCTTGAAGATATAAACTTTACTTACCCAAAGTGTCTGCAAACGTATGACAATTTGTAGAAAAATACAAGTATATAGGGGAACACAAATTGGGGGTGAAAGTTCGTTTTGGCATGAAGTTTACTTTAACTGATGTCAGATTGTCGGGGTTTAAGATTTGAAGACTCGGGAAATGTTTTAGACCTTTAGAAGTCAGATCATGATTTCCGGAGATGGAATAGTGACGGGAGAATTTGCGCAGTCTGTAAAGTCCAAGTCACCACTCAGGGTCCGGTTCCTCTCCTTCTGACTGCAGACCCTTTGACAAACAACATAACCTTCTAATGTGGGAGGATGATTACAGCCTATCATACAGTTATTTTGAGGAATAAAGGAGATTGCATATGTAGTAGTTATTTATCTTGAACTGAAAATACAGGGAATCCAGGGCGGATGAGCCCTACAGGACCAGTGGTGTGAGTGGTGAAACAGGGAGGGTAAAGGGAGAGTGGGTAGGAAAGAGGGAACCGATTACAAGGAACTATATGTGACCTCCTCCCTGGGGGACAGACAACCGAAAAGTGGGTGAAGGGAGACATCGGAAAGGGCAAGATATGCCAAAATAATAATTCATAAATTATCAAGGGCTCATGAGGGAGGGGGGAGCGGGGAGGGAGGGGAAAATGAGGACCTAATGTCGGGGGTTTGAGTGGAGAGAAAATGTTTTGAGAATGATGTACAAATGCGCTTTACACAATTGATGTGTGTATGGATTGCGATAACAGTTGTATGAGCCCCTAATAAAAGGTTTAAAAAGAAAAGAATTTTGCATGGCAATAATATTACACAGTGTGACAATAAGCATAACGTCCACGAGTTCACAGAATCTTTTTGTTTTATGCCTGCAAGATGAAAAGACTGAAGAGTATTTGGCTTTTATTATTATGCTCACATTTTTATAGCCCTTAAGCTAATCACACATAATATATCAAGTAGAAGTTCTATGTTGTATGGGAAACAATACAGGTGGAAAGATCACTTCATTCATTTCTATGTTCTTTTAAAATTTTTATTTTAACATATTTAAGAACTATGTCTAATGAACAGAAATCCTGCATTGAACTATTTAAAAATCAACAATGGCCCGAAGGTCATAAGAGAGGATCTGAGGTGAGGATTTTAAGTTGGGCTTCTTGGAGCCTTGGTTCTATAGAGGTGACATGGGGGCGGTGCCATAGAGTCTCCAGGACCACACACTGTCACCACTATCACCTCTAGGGTTTCATCTGTATCCACCTCTTTCATAGCGTCTAAGTTCTTCCATGCTCCTGTGTGCCTCAAGTATTTCAACTGTACAATAAATGATCTTGGAAGTGGTTGTTTCCCTGTCTTATAATCCTCATGATTTTATGTACTAATGCATTTTCTTAACATTTCCAAACAAATTATTCAGAACTCTTATTCCTGAAAATTGCTTGAAATAGTGTTTGCTTCCTTGTATGGTTCTCATCTGTGTCCATCAGAGTCAGTGACCTTTGGAGTCACAAGTGACTTACTGTCAATGAGTAGCTGTATCCACCAAACTCTACTGACCTCCTTTAATAGGAACCCATGTGTGCTGTTTTTGTACAAAGGGTTCGCTGCTACATCAATATTCTGGAAGTTTGGAGTGTCTTTGAAATTCTGCTTTTTGAAGCATTATATCTGAACTGGAGTTTTAACTGACAATGGCTGGGGCGTGGTGTCGGCATCTCGTAAGCTCCAGTGGTTCCACATGGGACTTGGGGTCCTTTTCAACCAGAAACATGGGTGGGCCAGCCTACTTGGCACATAACTTTAAATATCATAGTCAGTATTACTCTTGTCTCACACATAGGTGCTTATTTCTTCCAGATATGTCATTAATGAGCAAAAATAGTCATCATATGGTAGTTTTACAATTATTGTTCATATGAAATAGCAGATAATGAGACATTTAGGTTAGAACTCTGGAGGGGAGAATGAAGAGGCTAAGGAGGACAGAATATGTGAGGTATGTTGTTATTTTCAGCAGAATGATGAGTGTAGGCTGAACTGATCCGATGGCATTTGAGAAAAGACTAGAATAGAGGAGCCCTGCAGGTTCTGGGAATGCACACTGCAGGCAATGGGAACAACCAGTGCACAGCACCTGAGGTGAGCATCTACACAGGCCAGCTTGAGGAGTCCAAAGGAGTCCTACTTGGTTGGAACAAAATGAGCAGGCAAGATTACAGGTGAAGATAAAATTGCTAGATTTAGATGATATTATCAGCCATCATATGAACTCAACTTTTTGTCTTCATGGATTAATAGATTGGTAGAGACAGGTGTGGAATGATCTGATTTGTCCTTTTAAAGAAATCTCCTGGACACAGAACCCAAAATAAATATGGTATACATATGAATGTGCATACAACTTTGCAAAAACAGAAGGCTACCCTGATCATGTGTGGGATTATACAGAGACTTTCCCCCAGCTTTGTCTCCCCAAAGGACATGCCAAACATTAGAGGCTATTTGCCAGCTATGGTGGAGGTCAGACGCTGAGAGATATCCTCCCTGAAGGCAGTCAGTTGCCAGACTGCTGTCTGGTCCTACCACAAGTAGGGCCCACTCCCTGCTGTTAAGGACCGTGAGCTACTTCTCCCTAAAGGCTTAACACCATTAGTCCGGTCCCTGTAAGTGGGGCTTACACCCCACCTACATAATGGTTTCTATGGAGATCCAGAGAACGGGTCAAACTTGCTCAGTGACATCCAGTTAGGGTGCCATCCTGAGTCCAGGATCAGCTCGTCTTGTCACATGTGTACCCCCAATTCCTCCTCTTCCTACTGTATGTATATCCCTATATTGCCCCTTTCTCATTGCTGTATAACCCATAGTGCAACCCCTTCCTATGATGTATGTCTTTACCTGTAATTAGTGGGCTTGCATGCCCCCTGAAGATATGTAAGCCTTGGTTAGCAACAAAGATCACCCTTTGTCTCTGCTTGGCTCCCCCTTCCTCTCCCCTGTTCCTTTACCTTGGTCCTCCTTCCCCTCCCCCTCTCTCCTGCCCTCAGATCTCCCATCTTCACATGGACCACCAAGTAGGGCTGAGGTGAGCATGCCTCCTTGAGAAATGTGTCTGATTCCATTATTCCTATCTCTCATTTATCTCTCATGCTATGACTTTATTATAATCTTTATATATATTTTAACCGTACAATTGGGCCTATCGAACCTGCGATTAGTTGTGGGGGACTGGCTTTTCTCCCACAATAATCCAAATGGAAAATAATAGTTTCAGGGCCAGTAAAATGGGGGACAGGTAGTAAGAACTGATAAAAATGGGAAATTAAAATTTATGTGATTTCCTTTCAGATTGGATGTAGTATGTAAGAAAGAGAGGCGTCAGGGAGTATTCCTAGTTGATATAGCAATTTACATTTCTTATACATAGCTTCTTAGGAAGTATGATATAGTTACTGAAATCTTCAGGGAATTTTGTTAAATGCACCAATTTATATTCCCACAAATTACCTTTTCAGTATTTGCATTTCAATAGTACTCGTTCAAACATTTTTCCTAGTATTTATTGACATTTGCTGTTCTTTATTACATAATCAGATTTTTCCCACTGCCATGTCAACTTGCAAACATACAAAGTCCCCATGTATACTGAATCTAACTTAAGCCTTTTATTTGGTTATGCCTGACTCATTACAACATTGTTTACAATATATGTTTACAATATTATAATATGGTCTTATAATAATTAAAATCAAATAGAACAGATTTATCATTTTAAAGTCTAATAGAGCATGTCTTTAATCATAATATCTTTTTTTCCATTTTGTATGGTTACTATTATTTGTTTCTCTTTCTAGATAAAATTTTTAAAAGTTGTTTAGTAAAGTCACTTGGTTGAAACTTCTATAGGAACTATATTAAATTTAGAGATTTAGGGAGAATTGACATCTCTTCTTTCAATATTTATTTTGCAAGCAGTCACTTTATAACTTCCTCATTTTTCTTAGGTTTCCCAATATATAAAAACTTGTCATCAGAAAATAGCAAAATTTTGCTTATTTTTTTCTGATATTGATTTATGTTAGCTCATTGTCTTGTCCAATGTCAGCAATCCAGATTGTTTATAAGTAAAACCTAATTGTTTCTAATTATAATTCAAAGCCTTTAAAAAATTACCATTATATATTTTTCCATTATTTCACTTGCTTTATGACATTACATCTAATTTATATGAATCTGCATATAAAATAGTTTTAGGAAAAAATAAAGAATTTCGAAAAGCTACTAAGTTGGTTCTTTTGCTCTTTTGACTAATATTTTAAACTGTATTACATGTTTTTATTACATTGAGCATCTTTGCATCCAAGGACTTTGGACAATCCGTGGGGTTAATTGGGAGCCCTGGTGGCATGGTGGCCCTGTACTGGACCGTGTTCTGAAAGGTCAGTCTGCTGTTGAAAACCACTCCTCGGAAGAAAGATACAGCTTTCTGCACCCGGAAAGAGTTGCAGTCTTGGAAACTCAACTCCCAGGGGGCAGTTCCACTGGTTCTAAAAGAGTCACTGTAAGTTGGCATCCACTTGATAACAGTGAGTTTGTTTGTTTAAATTGGGTGAATTGTGAGTTTAAAAGATCAGTTCCTTGGGAAAAAAAAGAGTATTGCTTTCGCTGTGCATATAAATAACAAAAGATAGACCAATTCAATCATTTCTACCAGTGACCCTGATCACATTCTTAAAAAAAAAAATCATTTTACTGGGGGCTCATACAACTCTTATCACAATCTATCCATCCATCCATTGTGTCAAGCACATTTGCTCATTTGCTGCCATCATCATTCTCAAAACATTTGTTTTCTTCTTGAGCCCTTGGTATCAGCTCCTCATTTCCCCCCTCCATCCCCACCACCCCCTCCCTCATGAACCCTTGATAATTTATAGATTATTATTATTTTGTCATGTCTTACATTGTCTGACATATCTCTTCACCCACTTTTCTGTTGTCCATCCTCCAGGGAGGAGGTTATATGTAGATCCTTGTCATCGGTTCCCCCTTTCTACCCCACCCTCCCTCCACCCTCCTAGTATCGCCACTCTCAGCACTGGTCCTGAAGGGATCATCTGTCCTGGATTCCTTGTGTTTCCAGTTCCTATCTGTATCAGTGTACATCATCTGGTATAGCTGGATTTGTAAGATAGAATTGGGATCATGATAGTTGGGGGGTGTGGGGGTGGGTGGAGAAGGAAGCATTTAAAACTAGAGGAAAGTTGCATGTTTCATCCATCACATTATTTGAGGTGTGTAACCCTCCTTTTCTTATTGGGTTATTTTCCATTAATATGAATTGACTGGGGTGGCAGCTGAGGGCCTCTAACTTCACAAGGGGAAGGAAAAGCATTAATATCAGCATTAGTTGCTTACATCCAGTTCCTTTGAGGCTCAGATCAGACTTGCTCTCACCTTTTAATTTTTCTTACTAATCTGACACCAACTCTCCCTCCTAAGGCACTCTACTTCTTTGTCTGGGTTTAAAAATTCATTAGAGTGACCACATAGAACTCACAGATGATTCTCATAATTATGGGATTTATTAGGGAAGTTAACAGGTTACAATTCAGGTAAGAAATGATCAAGATGCAGTTGTTCAGCCAGGCCAGTTTTTTCTCTACAGACAGATCTCTCTCTGGCCCTTAGCCTCTTGCTCTGGTCATGGTCTTTCTCAGGCAATGTTAAAAAGCTCTTTTAGGGTTGCCAATAATGTCCAAAGGGTAGGTCACTCAACCTGAAGGCACTCAATTCCAGATCCATGGGTGAACAAACTCCGCTAATCAAGGTCAAAGCTATTGCCTGGATCAAGAAGGCTCAGTGCACAGGAATCTCAGTGCCCAAAGGACATCTTCTCTCCCAGGTCTTCTCTCTTGCTGGTAGTGAGATTTTCCCCCTCATGAAATAAGTTGACAGTGTAAGGAAGCTAGCTCACTTATTCTGTCTTGTCTGGATCCTGCATCTGGCTTACCAACCTACTGGAGAGCCTGCTCTATTGCTTGCTTACCTTGGATTCATTCAGCCATGCAGCCATGATAAAGATTTACCACCTTGTTCATCTTGCTGCTTTACAGTTCATCCACTTCAGCAGTTATGGAAGTCAGGAAAAGCCAGGCATCTTACTTGCTGAACTTGTATTCATCCGTCTTGACTTCCACCAGTCTATGACCTCCCTGTTTCCTGATTTGTCCGTCCCAACAAAACAGCTCACCCATAGACTAGAATCAGAGTAGACTTAACCAATTCTCCAACTTTGTGAGCCACTTTTGTTATAAAATTATTTCTTTACATAGATATATTTATAGATATAGATATCTATCTAGTTTTACTTTTCTAGAGAACCTAACATATGTATATAGACATATATACATAAATATTACATGTGCATGTATACACACACATATACACATATAACTGACTTTACTGCCATAGAGAACCCATCCAAACATATTGATCCTGCTTTTGAGGTGGCTGATTTTGTAGCAAGGAGGGCAATCACAATGAACTCTGAGAATAATCCCTCACAGCTAAAGTATATAATCCAAACAGGATCTTTCCCTCGGCTTCTTGATCAGATGCACTAGAAAAATAAAGATCATTTAAGGCGAGTCACAAAAGTTATGACTAGAAGAGCAATATTAAATAACTCACGGCATTTCAGCATCTAGCTTTGCAGTTGCTGTTGTTAATTTGATCCCATATGTTGTTGTTGCTACGTTCCATCCAGTGTGTTCCTACCCACAGAGACAATATGCACAATAGAATGAAATACTGCCCACTCAGTCCTATGCAATCCTCACAATTGTTCCTGTGCTTGAGCCCATTGTAAACCAAGCATGATGTCTTTCTCCAGGGACTGGTCTCTCCTGACAATATGTCCAAAGTATGTAAGATGAAGTCTTGCCATCCTTGCCTCTAAGGAGCACTCTGGCTGTACTTCTTCCAAGGCAGATTGGTTTGTCCTTTTAGTAGTCCATGGTACTTTCAATATTCTTTGCCAGCACAATTGACATGCATTCATTCTTCTACCATCATCCTTACATGTCCAGTTTGCACATGTATTTGAGGCGATGGAGAATACCATGGTTTGGGTCAGGCACACCTTTGTCTTGAAAGTAACATCCCTGATTTTCAATGCTAGAAAGAGGTCTTGTGCAACAGATTTACCTAATACATCTGTTGATCTCTTGACTGCTACTTCCATGATCATTGATTGTGGATCCAAAATACACGACAACTTCAATCTTTCCTCCATTTATCATGATGTTACCTATTGGTCCAGTTATGAGGATTTTGGTCTTCTTTACGTGGATTTGTCCACCATAGTGAAGTTTGCAATCTTTGATCTTCATCAGCAAGTGTATCAAGTCCTCTTCACTTCCAGCAAGCAAGGTGTGTCATTTGCCTATCACAGGTTCTTAATAAGCCTTTCTCCAATCCTGATGCCACATTCTTCTTCATATTAGCCAGCTTCTCTGATTATTTGCTCAGCACACAGATTTCCGAGAGGTTACAACCTTTAAACACACCTTTCCTGAATTTAAACCGTACAGTATTTCCTTGTTCTGTACCCATAACTGCCTCTTGATCCATGTACAAGTGCCACATGAGCACAATAAGGTGCTCTGAAATTCCCATTCTTCTCAAGGTTATCCATAGTTTACTGTGGCCCACACAGTCGAATGTCTTGGCATAGTCAATAAACACAAGAAAACAATTCTGGTATTTTGCATTTTCAGTCAAGATCCATCTGATATCACCAATGATATCCCTTGTTCTGCATCCTCTTCTGAATCTGGCCTGAACCTCTGGCAGCTCCCTGTCAATGTGCTGCTGCAACTCTTGTTGGATGATCATCAGTCGCATCTGCTGTTGGATGATCCCATACAGGTAGGTCTCAAAGAACATAATGCTCAAGCAGATATTTTTTACTATTTAGTTTATATTGCCTCTGGGTTTTATTTGGGTTTAATGCTTACATATTGTTGCAGGGCAATAGCTTCATGATGATAGAAAGTGTAGAATTCATGAAAATTCTGTTTATTTTCCCTTCTTAAAAACAGTTTTATTGGCACTTCACCCACATATCATACAGTTCAATAGTTCAATAATATCAAGATGAGTTGTGCAATCTTTACCACAATCAATTTTAGAACAGTTTCTTCTTCCTTTTACTCATTGTTCTTAATGTATTTTTTTTCAATTTTGACACAAATATACACAACAAAACATATATTAATTGAACAAATTCCTCCTGTATAATGCTGTGCCATTGATTTTACTTTCTTTTGAACAACCATTATTGCTATCCCTCTCCAAATTGTTCCACCACCAATAATATAGTCAATGTCCTCTAAGCAAAAACTCTTTCTCTTTTGTTCGTGATAAGGATAGGTCAATTTTGTTGTTTTTTCTTTTTGTTTTTTTAGTAGTTTTCTTGAGATAATATTAACACATCATACACTTCATTCGTTAAGTTGCTTTTAAAAAGAATTGTGCATACATCATCACAATCAGTTCTAAAGCTTCTTCCCCTGTCCTGAATTCATTAATTGCTCCCCAATTCTCTTTCCCCTCCTCACCTTCCCAATAAACCATTACATCAGTGAGTGTCTGTTCTCAGTGCAGCCACTCCCTTTTTGTTTCATTTACTCTTTTTGATCATGATTCTTCTGTGGAATCCTTGATCGAATATTCAATAATGGTAGCCTGATAACATCCAGTTCTGGTGTCGTGGCAAATTAGGTAGTTGTTTATTGATGTAATTTCCCTTACACTCTATATCCTTCTCCAATTACTGACTCTCCTTCACCATCTGTTGCTTCAGGTGAATACAGATTAACTAATATGCCTTGGATGATTTCTTAAAAGCTTTTAAGACCCCAAGCACTATACAAACAACTCAGAGGTAAAACCAAAGCAGTAAACACATTATTAAAGCAATTAGCTGGTTATCCCATGAAGCCATGACCCTAAACCGCCAAATCAAGGAACCAAATCTCATGGTGTTTTGGGTTGGGAATAAGCAAACTCAACCCATCAAAAAATTAATTTACTGCCATTGAGTCAATACCAACTTATGTGTGTCCTACAGTGATCCTATAGGACAGGGTAGAACTGCCCCTATGAGTTTCCAAGACTCTATCTCTTTTAAGGTAGTAGAAAACCCCATCTTTCTCCCGAGGAGTGGCTGGTGATTTCAAAATATGGACCTTGAGATTAGCCACCCAAGTCTTAACCACTGTGCCACCAGAGCTCTATTAAGCAAACACATTAGCTATCTTTTATGTGTGTGCTGTCAATATGTTTAGCACATAACCTTTGCAAATTCATCCTTTTACAAGTGTACAAATTATTGCCAGCAATTTCAATTCTTGTTTGTGCAACCCTATCCTCATATATAACTCAATAGTCCCATCACAGTTAACCTTCCCTTTCTCCCTTCCATCTGCCCTGGTGACCACTAATAAACAATGTTCTGCACATGTTTATCTTTTAATATAAATGTGTTATGGAATATTTATCCTTTTGTAATTGAATGATTTCCCTTAACACCGTGTCTTCCAGTAAAATCAGCATCATTTGATTAATGTTTTATTAAATGTGAGTAAACATTTTCTCAAACAGTGCAACAGTTTGAGAAAAGGTCTTGTTTCTAATGGCTTCTCTTTATGAAAGAAATTATTGAAGTCCTGGTGGACTATGGAACAAGTATTGGGCTGCTAACCTCACGGTTGTCAGTTCAAGCCCACTAGCCTCTCCAATGGAGAAAGATGAGGCTGTCTGCTGCTCTGGAAAAGATTTACACTCTCGGGAATTCTCTTAGGCACTGTCTGGTAAGTGTTGGGCTGCTAATCACAAGGTCATTAACTCAAAACCACAAATGCCTCCTTGGGAGAAAGTCGAAGCTGTCTTCTCTTATCAAGGTTTACAGCTTTGGAAGCCCTTTGTAGGCTTGTCAGATGCTGGGTTCTATTCACTGGCAGTGAGTTTGGTTTTTTTTTGGGTTATGAATCAGAATCTACTTACTGGTAGTAAGGTTTTTATTTTGTAATTTTTGGTGGGATGTATCCTATAATGTGGATGAAGTAAAGGACATTAGGTTAGGTAAAATCAATTTGACACAAATAAGCACATACTACATGAGTTTTCTGCTGTTAGGTGCCCTTGAGTTGGTTCCGATTTATAGGGACCATGTGTCCAACAGAGGAAACATGGTCCGGTCCTGAGCTACCTCACAGTCCTTATGTCTGAGCTCATTGTCTCAGCCACCTTGTCCAACCATCTTGTCCGGGCTCTTCCTCTTTTTTACTGTCCCTCAACATTACCACATGTGATGTCCTTTCCCAGGACTGGTCTGTCCTAATCACAAGGCCAAAGTACAGGAGACGAAAGAAGCCTGGCTATCCTCTCTCCTACGTAGCATTCGACTGTATGGCTTCAAGACAGATTTGTTTGTTCTTCTGGCAGTCCATATGATAAATCATAGGGTATGATTTAACGTTTTTAAATTTTTATTTATTTATTGTTTCCCATTTTAAAAACTATTTGTTTAATATTTATTTATTTATCCAACAGTTTTGTGGGTATGGAATTTATATATCACACAATTCAGTTCAGTCATATCAAGAAGAATTGTACAATCATCACCACAATCTCTTTTTGAACTTTTTCTTCAATCGTGTACGCCCTTTCCCTCCAACCTCATAAGACCCATTAATCCAATTAAAGTCTCTATAAATTCACCTCTGTTGGATTCATACTAAAAGCATTAAAAACAAACAGGAACAAAAAACCCCTAAAAACATAACAAAGTGAAAGCATATTGTATCCTCAGCCCCTGTTAGAGAAGGCCAGCCATCCGAAGGCACCTGTAATCTTTTCCTTTCCTACATATGTCTGCTTAACTGCAAATTCTGGGTAATAAGATTGTATGTGGTTTGGTAGTATATTGCTTTATTTTTCTCCCTAAAAAATAAAAATAAAGAAACAGAACTATCTCTCAGAGATATAGTTCCATTGTGGACAAGACAAAGGACACTTACATCCTCCACTTTGAGACACCAGTTTTGGTAGAAAGCAGATGAGGGGCAAACAGGGAGCCCTCCGGTGGCTGCTGTGTTCACATTGGATGGTCTCCACACCGCGACAATTCAGCTCCATTTCATCCAGGGACTGTGGCCATGATTTCATCCCAACCTTCTCAGGTATGCACATGAAGGTTTCTACCCTGCTTTCCAGCTGCTCTGGTTTTTAAAGTCATTTCCTTTTCCCCAGAAGCCTTTTAAAAAAATTTTTTTTACTGTTTGCATCCCTTTTAGGGGCTTTCTCTTTTGTCTTTGCAGAGGAAAGGAGGCCTATGCAGGCCAGTTGGAGAGGAATGAGAAGGAAGGTGGTCTCCGGTGCTACTTCAAAACTGCACTTTCAACATTTATGAGGCCAGAGAACAAATTCAATTCTTCAGCCCTGAAACCTAAAACCTGATCAAGATAAAGAGAAAATGCTGCACCACAGTTTCAAGGTCCCCTTACTTCACGCATACATTCAGATTCACAGCTGAGAGCAAGTCTTTGTGGAATGTGGGATGCTTATATATCAGTAAAGTTGAATAGCAACTTTTGTTTACTAGTTACAATAAAATCATCTCCCTCCTGTACACGTATTTTCTATTTGCCATTTCTAAATAATCTTTACAAAGATTCTTGGCTTTGTAAAGATTTCCTTGATATTTTTTTCATGCTCAGTAAATCACGCCATCTCTCTCTATGGCCTGACATTTTCTAAGAGCTTCCCTCAGGCCTTGGAAGGTCTCTTTTGGTGAGAAGTCCTAAGATATCTATTTATCTCTTCTCTCTCCAGAGTCTCAGGACATAAGCTTTCTACACTGTACTGCGCATCTTGGCCTTTCTGTTTCAACCATACGTAACACAGTGTACAGGGCCAGGCGTACCTGGAATTCAGTCCCTATGATTGGATCTCTGAGCGCTTGATACCTGAAGGAGATGAGGTCTCAGGTGAAGTCTCAGGACTGAGGACAGTCTGTCCTTGGAAGGCACAAGGATGTTTGAAACTGTTCTTTATGGTACCAAAAAAAATGCATTTCCAATGTGATGATGTGACAATGTGACCCTTGAGCGCTGTCTTTAGAGAGGGCTGCTTTACCTTTCTTTTCCTGTCCTGCTTCTTCTCTCCTTCCTTCCCCTCCTTCCTTTTCTACATCAGCTACTTCCTGTCTGCATGGGCCAGGCATTGTGCTGGGCTCTTAGGGCACAATGGGAGGCAAAGGCAGATTCATCTCTGCCCTCAGGAGCTCATGTGCTGGCGAGGGAATAGGAACTGGCCAAATAATCACACAAGTCTAGAGATGATTACAAATGTGATGACTGCTTAGATAAAATAACATAACGGTAATACTTACCTGGCAGGGGAGGTACCATGATCACGAAGGTGGTTTTCCCAGGGCAAGGCTTATCCATTGCACTGTGGGTGTGCTGACCCCTGAGATTTCCCCAAAGGTGGGAAACTCGACTGCATCATTTGTGGTAGTGGGGGACTGCATTCGCCCTCTCCTCTAAAAAAAAATAATAATAAAATAAAACATAAAAGGGCTGTATCAGACACTAACTAGAGAAAACAAGGTGTATTTCCTGCATTGGTGCTATTTGAACTAACACTATAAAAACTAGGAGAAATTAAGTAAGTAAAAAAGGGAGCCAGCAAGATCAGTCTAGGCAGAAGGGCCACTGTGTGCAAAGGTCTCTGGTGAAGGGAAGAAGAGGCTAGCAGGGAAGGCGGGGGTGGCATTGGGCAGGGTTCCAGGTTGCTAAGGATTTGGGTCCAATGCTAGAAGCAATGAGAAACCACTGGGAAGTATTAGTAAGTGAGCAGGAGCCAAGATCAGGTTTGTATTTTTGAATTTTACTCTTGCTGCTATGTGGGAAATGAATTTAGGAGGCATGAGAATAGATGTGAGCAGCCATTTTGGTGTCTGATATGGGGTTCCTTATTGGTCTGATGGGAAGAAGATGATGGGTCTGAGTGACACTTAGTTTTACAGTTAATAGGACTCAATAACTGAGTATGAAAGAACAAAAGAAAGACATTATCAAGGACAATTTCTTTCTGATCTGCAAAATGGTGGTGGCTATTCTAGTTATTGGAAAAAAGTAATTATAAGCAGACTGATTTTAAGGTGGAAGTAGTAGAACATAGCATTCATGCAGATTAGGACTTACTGAATTTAAGATGTTGATCCCCAAAAGAAATATAGAAGACAAAATCAGGTACAGAGATGCCTGGGAAGAGAGAAGAGGCTTTGCCTTGAGATCCACAATTGAGAATCATTGGTACACAATTGACACCAAAAGTAGAGGTAAGCTCTCCCAGAAGAAGAACACGGAGTGGGAGACGGTGTGGCTCAGCCTTCAGCAGCTCCAACTTGGGATTATTGGGAGAGGTGGCTGAGCTTGCAGAAGAGACTGATAAAAGGACACAGTATCATGCAAGCTCAAAGAAGTCAGGAATGGTCTATGTTGGAAATACAGCTTACCGCTGGAGTAAAAGAGCACCAAAACACAGAGGAAAGTTATTAACATCCAAGTCTCTTCACTTAATCAAAAGTATAAATGGATAGATATCCCATGTGGGAGGGAGGTGGTTCTTAATAGGGACAGAGATATTAAATTGATTCACTAACAGAAGTGGTTCATTTTAAAATCACCCCTTGAAATAAAACAATAATAAATAAATCATAAAAATCTGGGAGGTACATAAACTGACACAATTTCCAGAACAATGGATTCCAACACACCAGCCATGAAGATGGCACAGAATTGGGCAACCTTTGGCTCTGTTGGACATAGATCTCATGAATAGATGCTGGCTTGACAGCAACTACAAGAAACAGCTCACTAACAGATATGTTGTTTTCTGTATCATATTTATAGATATTATTTTCTTTTATCAAGGACTTTCTGAACAACAAAAACTCCCACTTCCATCAAGTTGATTCTGACTCACGGTGACACCACAGGACAGAGTAGAGATGCCCGTTTGAGTTTCCAGAAATGTAAGCCTTTACAGGAGCAAATGATCTCAGCCTTCTCTTTCAGAGAGGCTCGTGGGTTTGAACTGCTAATCTTTCTATTAGCAGGCCAGATTCTAACCCGCTATGCCACCCAGGCTTCCTAATGAAGGCCGTAAGAAGCACCAAATAGACAAAAACAGCAGCAGTAGCTATCAAATCAAAAGAACACTCAGAAGTATAGATTCTGATCAGCAACTAGTATTTTCAGCAAAAAACATTCAAAATGAATATCAATAGCAGTATATTTTAAAGGATAGTCAAACAATGTGCTTGAAATTTTGAATATAAAGCTATCTGCTCTGTAATCCTTCACCTAATTCACAATAAAACGTTTTCTAAAACAGGGAAAAGCACATTCCTAGTGACTTACTCGAGGTCTTTGCCCCTCAGACAATTTTCCCTTAAAGACAGTTTGTGAAGTTCCTTTTCTATTTTCAGACAGATTCCCTCATCCATTACTCTTAAAACTGGTCCTTCTGAGTTCCACGGAGCTGAGTGTGAGTCATGCTGAGGGGAACTGTTCTATACCATCTTCAAGGTTCTGACCAGAGTGTCAGGCTTGTCTTCAGCAGCCCCTCTGTGTGGGTGTATACTGCCAACCCTTCTGTGAGTAGTCCGGTGCATCACGATGCTTTATCAACAACTTCAAATATTTCATCATTAGTTTTTCCACATACTCCTTGCCCAAAGTGGTCCTGTTTCACATGCCCCTTGCCCAAAGTGGTTCTAAAGCCTCTTTTTCCATGAAGTCTGTCAGTATTCATGTTGCATAAAAAGACTTGACTGTATGGGAGATCTAATCGGCAGTGGTGGAATTCTTCCAGAATAGGGGCTGGCAAGTCTGTTTTCATATGACCCACCAGCCAAGAATACTTAAAAAACAACAACTAAAATAACCTTTTTTAAATGGTTGAGAAAAATATTTTATGGTATGTGAAAATTTTATGAAATTCAAATTTCTGTGTGCATCAGAGAAGTTTTCCTGAAATACAGCCCTGTTCATATCTTTATGCATCGTCTATGTCTGCTTAAAGGTGAATGAATAGTTGTGACAGGGCCCAAATGAATGGCCTCAAATCCTAAAATCTTTACTTTCTCACCATTTCCAGGGAATGCTGTAAATGCCAACCTTGCTGACCTTACTCTAGATTTTGACGAAAGGACATTGTATTAGTTTATAATGTGTTAGTCTGGGTACTTTAGAGAAACAAATCCACAAAAACTCACGTATAAGAGAGAGTTTTATATAAAGGTTAAGCGCGTGTATTAGTCTAGGTACTTTGGAGAAACAAATCCACAAAAACTCATGTATAAGAGAGAGTTTTATATAAAGGTTAAGCGCGTGTATTAGTCTAGGTACTTTGGAGAAACAAATCCA
>NW_022103955.1:2613332-2639748 GCF_000313985.2 Echinops telfairi
GATGCAACCATCACAAAACAAGAGACCCGAGAACTAGAAAGGCGAGGCTTCACCACCCATTTATCCCTCCGCCTTTCAACCAGCACCACATGTGATTATTGGCCAGGCTGGCACAATTAACTAACTCAGCGCGCATCAAGAAAACATCCCAACCCAGTGCCGCCCCAGCCCACACGTCTAACATTAACCCATTAACCCATATGTCCAACACCAATCCACAAAGGCCTCCTCCATCTCACAAAACACACACAATGATGCCGACTGCAGGAGGAAAGCCGAGTCAGTGAATGTGTAAATATCTCAGCGCTGGCAGGGGTCTCCACGTGGCTGCTCCAGCACCCAGGGCTGCATCGGGGTAGGTCCATGTGGCTTCTCCTCAGGTATGTCTTACAGGAAGTTAGCCTTGCATGCTGGAGCAGGGAACTGCTAAGACAGCTGGACCCTGGTGCGACCATCACAAAGCAAGAGACCTGAGAAATGGAAAGGCGAGGCTCACCAAGCCATTTATCCCTCCACCCTTCAATTAACCTCACATGTGTTTATCAGCCAGGTTGGCACAATAAACTAATTACCTCAGACTCAGAACCTGAACCTGTGGTGTGAATATGAGAAGTGAAGCTGACATCATTGATTCTCACTTTCCAAGAACACTAAGCGCACAGAGACCTTTGCATTAGCAAGAGTGAGCCCTCTCAGCTCCATTTTACAGATAAGGAAATTCTCACTCACTCACTCAATCTATGTTATCAAGTCGATGCTGACTGATCACCACCCCCTGTGAGTTTCCAAGACTGTAACTTTCTATGGAGCTGCCGGTGGTTTTGAACTGCCAACCATGCAGCTCAATTAACCACTATACCACCAGGGCTCCAAAAACATTAAGCAGTTTGAAGTCACAACTACCTGGTAAATCACTATTATTGTTTCCGTTTTAAAGATGTGAAAAGCAGGCTCAAAGAGGTTAAGTAACTGATTTGAGACCACCGCTGCATGTCAGAACTGAGATTTCTGATGCCCCGTGAAGTCCTTTCCTGGCTCTGGCACAAGTTGGCACCTTCTCGGTCACTATGTGTCAGGAACAACTTGATGGCAGAGAGTTTGGTTTTTGGGTTTTGGACGGAGTCAACTAGTTTTGGAGAAGGAGTTGTTATCGTTGGCACTCATGTGGACACCGCCCCTAAGGGGAAGCCCTTTGTCCTCGGAGCCCTAATCTAGTTTAGGGCAGGAAGCAGTGCAGTATTGTACAGTTTCCTCCCATCCTTTCTGGAGATCCGGGGTAGCTTAAAATGGGTCATAGTATTAAAATGCCAGCCCACTTGCTAACCAAACCTGAGTGAAATTGTGACTGAGGAGAGCAGGATTCAGCAGTTTCGAAGCTTCCATTTGACTGTATTTCCCACTTCCTTCCCAGACGTATTTTGCCCTTTTTTTTCTTTGCTATTTTCATTTCTTCCCATTCTTTTTATCTTTCTCCTCACCCTCTCAGGAGTTAAGTACCTTCATAGTAGCGGCAAAGGAAAAGTGGCATTTTTAATTTACATACTGTGAATTATGAGATACCATAGAATCCTCTTCTGTCATGTAAAGTCACTTGTTCCGAGCATGGCTGTCAGGTGACCTGCACCATAGCTGAGGAGACCCCGAGTGCCCCAGCTGCCCCTAGCCCTCCATGCCCGTCTTTGCGCCTCATCCTCACCCACTTTCCTCAGGCAACTTAGAGGCTCAGCACATGCTGTTCCTTCTGCTTGGAATTCCTGTCACACTCCAGCTTCATGTCATTTGCTCAGTCTCAGCACAAATAGCACTTCTTGCCAGAGACCTTGCCAACCACTCTTTCTGGAAGATGGTGCCCTGCTTCCTGTTATCCCATCGGCCACCCTGTTTGCTTTGTTCACAGCACTTCACCCATCGCACCACCTTCTCACTGACCTGAGTGTAAACTGCAGGACCTCCTCAGCCTCACATGTGCCATCCTGCCACCAGGATTCACCATAATGCCTGGCAGAGCAGCCTAGCAAGAAACCTTTTTGATACTGAGTAAATTACATTTTCAAAAAATGAAATTCATACATTCAAATTCTATTTTTTTTTTTTTGCTCAGGGTAGGCTATAAGGTCCAAGTATATATGTTAGGAAAAACAGACAAACGAAACCAATCCTGAGGTCTGTGGATTCTGGACACGATGGACCAGCCTCATTGTTTAAGTCTGCTGTTTCTAACTGTTTCACCTAAAACCCCCTGTAGTTAACACAATAAGCAACGGGCAGCCTGACAGGTGGAAAAGAGAGGGCTAATCGCCCAGGGATGGTGGGGGAGGTCAAGAAGAGCCTCCTTTCTCTGACCATAAACTGAAAGGAGCCACTTATCAGAACTAAAACCTTGCTCCACAGTACTTGTCCTGCTAAGGGAAAATCTGCTCCCCACTTGTACCACATAGTATCGCTGAGGCTAAAAGGAAATGGGATCTCAATCCCACCTAGGGTCAGCAAGGCCCCTCAACCTCATCAGGGTGGGCTCAAAGTCACGGTTGGCTCTGAGCTTGCCAGACAGTCAGGGCCAGGAGGTGGAACGAGGTAGCCTGAGACGGCACAACTTCATCCTTAACTCCCACCCCTACCCTAGTTTCGTTTGAAGCGGAATTCTACTCCTATCCAGTAGCAACAGGGCAAAGTGAGTCTGTTTTAATTACACTCCACTCTGTTCTTACCCTCTACCAGGCAGGGGAATCACTTTGCCTGATCTTTTGACTTTCTAAGGAAATGAGATATATAAAGAGTTGAGGTGAAGTTGTTTTGGTGACAAGGAGACAAGGGAGTTGACCTTTTATCTATATCTTCCAGAACTTTTCAGTTAAAGTTCTTTCTTTCCTAAGTGATGTCATTATAGAGCCAACCTTTCCATCTTGACAGTTGACTTTTATACAGCAATTTATTTTCAACTACAGGAATTAATTATTGGCATACAACTCTTAGCAAATGCTGAGTTTTTCTTATTGAGATTGAAAATATGTCAAAAGCCCAAACCTATTCTAGCAGTAATTAACCTAAGCATGCCCTATATGGTTTCTGCTAGTGTAAAGGATTTGTAAATATGGCACAATTTCTTTAATAGTTTAAACACTTAGTAGTCAACTACGGTATATGGACATGGAGATATAAAATGACTCTTAGAAATGCACTAGCAAAAATATATGTATATTAAGATGGCAGCTTCCTAAGAAAACAATTAATGCACCATATTGAGTAAGGCATGATTTCTTTAAATCTGAAGAAAGAGGCGATGCTCTTTCAGTGAGACAAGACGGGCAATTAATTTCATTTGCACAAGTCTCAGGTGCCAGATTTGCTGCTAATCAGGATCTCAAGTGACAGTTCTGATGGAGCCCCATGTTTTTATTTTTGTGCCCCATTTAATGTCTGGTATTCTCTGCTTTGAGCCAAGATTAATCTGACATCAGCAATGATATCCTTTTTTCACATCCTCTTTGGAATCTGACCTGAACTTCTGTCAGTTCCCTGTCAATGTTCTGCTGCAACTGTGGTTGGATGAGCTTCAGTAAAAATGTACTTGTGTGTGATCAATTATATCATTCTATAGTTTGAGTATTCTGTTGGGTCACCTTGCTTTGGATGGACACAACATTGGTTTCTTCCAGTCAGTCGGTCAAGTAGCTGTCTTCCAAAATACCTGGCATACAAGAGTAAGTAGGCTCAGGCTTAGAAAGAATTGCGAGACTGGTGCAGGACTGTGTAGGGTGTCTTTCTGTTGTGCACAGGGCTGCTATGGGTCAGAGCCGACTCAAGGGCACCTGACAGCAACAACTTTTGAGAGGATCTTCAGGGCCAGTTAAATTAAAGGTAGAGAAGTCAGCTCAAGTAAGTGTTTTATTTAAAAATGATATTCTTGATAGTTTTCTAGAAGGACACAGGGAAATCACAGGGGCTTATGAGGGAAAAGCTTTAAGAAAACTAAAAAGTGTCTTAGTGAGAAGACCAGGAAAGTTGCCAATGAAGATTTGTTTTTTTCGCATTATACACCTGCTCATTCTTTGAGGATATAAGGGCTGTTCTCTGAGAATTTCCGTGGGAAACATTCCCTCATTCACCCGGCAACCCTAATCGTGCCCATTTAGACTTCTTTCTGTTCCCCAAATTGAAAGACTATTTACGAGGAGCACAATTAGTGGTCCTTGAGGTGGACAAAACTGCCATTTTAACGAAATGTAAATCAAAGAGCACAGACTTCTTCAAGGACAGGTTGGGAAGATTGAGACAGTGACTTCAGAGTGGATATACCTAGATGGAGGTGGGTGGTGTCAAGAAACAATCGCCTCACTGATATTTACGCATAATGAAGATTTATATGGTTTTGTAGTAATATTTAAAAACTTTATCCTCACGGTCATTCCAAAACTTCCTGCATGAGCTCCCTGGAACCCACTCCCCACCCCCACTTCCTACTGTGAATTGTGCATCGCCTAAAATGCAATTACAAGGACTCTGAGAATTACACGATGGATGCATAGGTGTTTTGATCTCATTAATGTTTCTTGTGAATTCCATTAATCAGGTTCAGTGTCAAATACTAGCTAATGATTACTGAAAAGCAGCACTATTAAGGATTAATCAAATTGAAGTTTTAATTCAACACATTCTCGTAGGATCTTGACTGGTAAAAGCGAGAGAATTTCAGAAAGAAGATGTGATAAGGAGAATAACTGATGTTAGCATGACTGGTCTCTGCTGGATTTCTGGTTAATTTTGTTGCTTCTTGGGTGGAAATGATCCTTTTTCTGCAAAGGATCCTGCCCTTCTGAGTGGTGTAGAAGCTTATTCATGCTGGGTTTGAAGTTTACCTTCTAATGCATCAGGGCTTTCATTTCCCCATAAGGCAGACAGATAATGGAGCAATTTTTCATTTGTGAGTTCAGGGATCTTAGCGCACAGTTTGATTTATATGCTAGCCTCGTGACAAAGTGGAAGAGTCAGAATGTTCTTAGTGGAATCAAAGAATGAACATAGATTATGTGGCTGATAATTTGGATTACCCTAAAATTCCCTTACCAAGGTAGCTGGGATTTACATTTTGGGGCTAGGCCATGTTATAATAATTTGATTCACATTGCTGTCTCCTTCTTCTGAGAAGCTCACGGTCGACGATGTATGGTTATCAATGTACAGCCTCCACATCATGCATTCTGAGCATTTCGTTTTGAGTGCAACACAAAACATGTATTTATTAGTGACATAAGTCAACAGTTTCTTCAACTTGGTAAAGATGAATCTGTAGCTCATGTTTAGGGGAAAAAATTGAGGCACAGGGCTGGTTAGCCCCACACTAAACACTCACCCCCTCCCCAGAGCACTGGCCTTCTGTTGTGAATGCTATTTCCAGAGTAAAAACAAGCAAGGCCTGCCGAGGGCTTGAATGAGGTAGGACCACAGCGGACCTCAGGTGTGGGAGCTTTATTTTCCTTAACTATGGGACATACACATTTTCATGATGGAGAAGGAGGGTTTGAAAAAGAAGATGTGACTAGAATACAAGATAATATGGGGACCTCATGTACGAGTAAAACCTTTCCGGCTGCCACATCTTTTCTGGTGATAGTGTTGTGATGTTTTTCCATAAAGGAAAGACGCCGGAATTTGGACTTTAAAAATGATTCCTTTCTGGGCAGAGAAAGGATAAAATGTTTAGTGATTTGAGGGGTCCTGATGAGCCCTCTAGAATCTGGATGCTAACTGTCCACCCAGGCGGAGGGGAATAAAGACAAACAAATAAATAAGTCAACAGATGACTCTTGGTAACCTCATGTGCAAAGTAGGACTGTCTGTGCTCTCTGGAGTTTTCAAGACTGTGAACATGTTGGACTCAGAATGCCAGGCCTTTTCTCCAAGGCATCTATCTCTAAGTGGAGTAACTTTTCATTTAACTCTTTGTGTCAACCAAGACTCCCCGTAATGGCTCACCAGATCTGAAAGCATGCAGCTCCTTGGGCATGGTGGGAAGACGAAGCACACTCAGCGTGTTGGGAAAGGTGTCTGCCTATTATTACCTGTAGGCCTGGTTTGGGCTGGCTAGTGCACCATGCTAATTGGGAAGGACCAGCCAGCACCGGGGTGGTTCTACAAGCATCACTTGGCAGCATGATGGCAGGTGGGGCAGTTTTATAGCGAGGACAAGGCTTTTATAGCCCTGGAAAGACTGGTGGAAATCTGGGTACCCTTCGAGGTCCCCTGGATTAACTTTGCAGGATGTGAAAGTCTTCCATTAGTTCTCCTCAGACCCAGATGCTCATAATTGCTGTGCCCATGATTGCTGTGAAGGCTACCCTGCCCATGCAGAAATAATTTAGAAAGAAAAGAAAATAGAAATAACTGTCTTCAAGGCGTGACAACTGATGAGTAAATTGCCTTATTTGTAAGAGGAGAGCAGGGGGCATGTCACTGTGCCCGGCACATAGCAACTGCAAGGTCAAAAGAATAAACAGCCTGGATAAAGGCATCCTAGGAACTTAATCCCCGAGACTATGACCTATCAGGGACTGGAGAGGTTAAGAGGGTTAAGTGTAGAGATGTGTGAGGACGCATGCGTCCTTTACTAAACCACTTGCTTAGAAACTCCCTTGGAGGCTATTAACTATTCCCAATGTAGTCAAATGCTGAATCCACATTTTTTGTGTTTTATTTGATTTTGTTTCCTGTTCTTAAATTATCTTTAGTATACACTAGGAAGTAGGTAACTTTTTGCTTGCTGATAAAAGCTCTAAAATTTTTACTGACATGACATTTACTTCTTTGTCTTTCTACGTATGTTTGTTCACAAGATGGTCTGAGCAGTTTAACTGGGATCATAGGATTCTAATTTATGATACTATATTTATTGTTTAAATTTCATTCTTTGACAATTCCAGGTAAAATACAAAAGAGGGTGAGTTCATCTCTTTCATTGTTAATAAATTAACTTGTTTCCCATCTAGCAAGACCATCAAAATATGCATCAGACGGGGAAAGAAAAGCTTCAAGCTCAATCCTGAGAAAACCCTATCCTGCGGAAGAGGCCGTTCCTGAGCTCTCAGGACTACATCTCCCCAAGGACTCGCATCTGCACTCAGGTACTTCCTTCTCTTGTTCATGTCATTTCCCTGAATGCACCCCGACTCTTGGGGAACCCATCTATGCCACAAGAAAACTCATGGAACTGGGCTCCATAGGGCTTTCCATGGCTGACATTTTTGGAAGCAGATCACCAGGCCTTTCCTCTGAAGTGCCTCTGGGTGGACTCTCACCTCCAACCTTCCAGTTAACTGCTGACTGTTCCAATCATTTACACCACCCAAGGACCGCTTGCTTGCATGCCCCATAGCAAGACTGGAGCCTTCCTCAGTGGTGCTCTTGTGTCCTGTTAGGCATCTCTCCAGGGTTTCCCTTCTCGATTTCTTTCCTAACACGGTTTTTTCCTTCCATTAAGAAGAAAATTTAAAAAGGTGTGTGTGGGGTAGTGGTGGTGGATACTACTTACCTTTCCCAATTCCATTTCATTTCTCTGTAAGCTTTCCACTAACACACCTCAAAGAGTTGTTGATGCTTCCAGACAAAGAACTTATTACTAAAATCTACAATACTCTGCTAGCCTACCATAAGAAAAAAACAAATAGCCCATTGAAGAGGTGGGCAAAATACCTGAACAGAAGTTTCACAAGGGCAGAAATCCAAATGGCTAATAAACATAAGAGAAAATGTTCCCAATCATTAGCCATAGAGGAAATTAAAACAACTATTCAAGTTAAAACAACTATGAGATACCACCTAACACCCTCAAAGATAGCCCAATTCAAATAATCAGAAAGTGACAAATGCTGGAGGGGGTGTGGTGAGATAGGAACTTTCATCCACTGCTGGTGGTCCTGTAGGTATGTGCAGTCACTATGGAAATTGATCTGGCGATATCTAAAACAAATGGAAATCAAGATACCATATGATCCAGCAATCCCCTGGCTATATACCCAGAAGAAGTAAGAAACAGACAACGATAGACCAGACATCTGTGTTCCAATGGTCATTGTAGTGCAGTTCACAACTTTGAAGATTGGAAACAATCCAAATTTCCATCAACTGATGAATGGATTTAAAACTCTGGTATATCCATATATACTCGTGTATAAGCCGAGTTTTTTCAGCACATTTTCAATGTAGTTTTTGTGGTACAATGAGGTGCCTCAGCTGATATCTGGGCCAGCTTATACATATATATGGTACATACTATGGAGTACTATGCAGCCCTAAAAAAGCAGTGATGAATGCATGAAGCATATTGTTTCATGGGAAGAGTTGAAAGAAATTATGCTAAGCTAAGTTGGCAAGCACAAATGGACAAGTACAACATGAGTTCACTGAGATGAGCTCACAATCACAATGGGCGTAGAGGATAAGCTCCTTAATGCATAAATCCCGGGTTGAGGTCCAGGTGCTTTGGCAGGGATCAGACCCAACCCAGGGATGCATATGATATCCAACTAAAAAGGAAGAAGGGGAATAGACAAGGGTGATGGGGTAACAGGGCATTAATCCACCCACGGGGAGGGTATTGTTTATATCTCCACAGGAAAGGGAGAGGGACCAGACCTCATCCCAGAGCACCAAGCCTTGAGGGCAAAATGCTGGCATGGAGCAGTGAACTAACAGAGAGGATGATGGCATTTGACCCAAACTGAGCAATGTTGACACTTTCCCCAGAAGAATGCACTATAGAGGACAGCACTGAAGATCGAGCCCCGGGAGAATGGTGGGGTGCTTGGAGCAGCTAATGCACACAGAGGACTCTAGGGTCGGCCCCACCATGAGACATGATGTGTCCTGACTGACTCACAATACTAGAGGGGACAACACTGGAGATCTAGGGTGGAAAGTGTGCCTGGTCTGCTGCCCACACAGTGGGGAGAAACATGAAGTAGAGCACAACATGCCAGGAAGCGGTGCAAAGTAATTAAATTCCCGAGGAATCCTGAAAATAGACTTTTCACTCAGGGGGCAGGGCTTGGCACCTTATCAGACCCGATTAGAAAACATTCATAAGGGTCAGCAGACAGGCCTGGAACTGTTTAGAATCCTGTTTTTTCCTTTCATTTTCTTTTCTTTTTCTCTATGTCTATCTATATAAGATAGGCAGGATAAATAATCCCAAGGAGAAAACAAGGGGACCAGTGGTTTCTGGGGGACATGAGAGAGGAGGGGCAGGGAGGGTGAGGGGCATGCAACAAACTCAGTGAGTGGAGACAATAAGGGACCTAGAATCGATGGCAAGGAGGGTGTAGAATGCATGGTGGGGTTTTATCAAGTACAATATATCCAAGAGGAATTACTGAGAACCAAATGGAGGGTGAGCATGATAGTGGGAGGCAAAAGCTATTTATAGGGGTATAGCTATAGGCACGTATATATGTAAATATATTAATTTATAATGATAGGGCTATAGGTCAATGTGCTTATATTTAAATGGTAACTATTAAGCTAGCAGACAGATATTATGCCTCTACTCTAGGTCTCTCTAAACACAAAAAAATTTTTGTTCTAATTTCCTGGCACTCTGTAATACTCACCTTCCCGGCACAAAATGGGTGCATAAGCAAATGTGGTGAAGAAAGCAGATGGTTCCCAGCTATCAAAAGATACAGCATCTGGGGTCTTAAAGGCTTGAAGGTAGACACGCAGCCATCTAACAGAGAAGCAACAAAACCCACATGGAAGAAGTACAATAAGCTGTGTGATCACGAGGTGCCTACAGGATCAGTTATCAGGTATTAAAAGATCCAAACCCAACAATTATGTTGATGCAAATGATTGGGCTTGGAGTGGAGACCCAAAGTCCATCTGCAGACAATTGGACATCCCCTCACAGAAGGGTTACTTGGAAGAGATGAGCCAGTCAGGGTGCAGTCTAGTCCTGACAAAACACACAACATTCCTCTAGTTCTTTAATGTTTTCTCTCCCCCACTATCATGACCCAGTTCTTCCTTACAAATCTGGCTAGATTGGAGGACATACATTGGTACAGATAAGACCCCTCAACACAGGAATCCAGAACAGATAACCCCTGCAGGGACAGTAGTTGGAGTAGGGATACCAAGAAGGTAGGTAGAGGGTGGGGGAGTGGGGAAGAAGGGGAACTGATCACAAAGTTGGATATAGAACACCCCCACCCCCACCTTTCTGAGAGGATTGAATAATAGAAATCTGGGTGAAGGGAGACAATGGACAGCGTAAGGTACAAAATAATAATATATAAATGATCAAGGATTGATGAAGGTGGAAGGGTGGGGGAAGGCAGAGGAAAAAAGAGGAGCTGATGCCAAGGGCTCAGGTAGAAAAAAAATGTTTTGGAAATGATGACGGCAACATATATACTATTGTGCTTGATACAATTGATGTATGGATTGTTATAAGAGGTGTAAGGGTCCTCAATAAAATGATTAACTAAAAGAAAAAAATGTGATTGATGCTTTTTGTCTCAATTCCTCCCTTCTATTCACTCATAAATCTAGTTCTTTTCAGTTTTTGTTCTCACCACTTTAACAAAATTGTTCTTACAATGGTCATCAATGACCCCAGGTTGTTTATGGAAACTGCCAGTAGCTTTTGACACAATTTCTTCTATCTCTGTAGGAACACTGTGTTCACTTGGCTACCGGGATGGCACACTCTCACTGTTTTCTTTCAACTCCTCTGCTCTTTTGTTTGCCTTTGCTTTACGGTTATCATCTTGCTGACCGCTTGTTGGCAGAGCCGAAGGGCTTCATTCCTTGGCGACCGTACCTCCTTTTGTGACTTTAAATACTATAAGTACAAATACATGTATTCAGATTCCCCCTAAACCTCAGATTCAGTCATTCTACCTTAGAAACACCCTTTCTACATGTTTGAACCTCAAACGTCCTATCTGCAAACCAAACCAAACCTTCTACTACTATTCCCCAATCCTGTTCCCTCAATTTTTTTCCCAATCAGCTATTGAAAACTCAATCCTTCTTGCTGCTCAGGCCGAAAGTCTTAATGCTGTCACAGTTTGCTCCTTTCTTTTTCTTGTCCAATCCACCAGCAAATTCTATTGGTTCTACCTTCAGATGATACCTACTAATTGATTAAGGCTACTACATCATTCTTTAGTTTACAAAAAACCTGGTATATAGTATATGCTACAAAGATATAACTTTGCAATGTCATTCATGGCAATTATAACCTACTTATTTTTTTTATCATATTGAGTGATTAAAAAGTGCATTCCTATATTGCTACAAATGTTAATTATTTTCAAACTTGAGGAAAAATTGAAAATATTTTTGCCTACATGTCGACTGAGCCCTTGCTGCCTCTTGAGATCAATAGGAGATTGTTGATCCTCCCAATTCCAGCCTCTGTGGGGTTCAAACCCTTTCTCAGGGTTTCTATGCATTCCCCAGGAGATTGATTTTCATAATCCCCTTTGGCTGTGTTCCCATGTAGCTAGTTAAGTCCATCAGTTGTTCTAACCAGCTTAATCCTTTGACTCTGTTCTACAACATGGAAATTGGCATTGGTCTCATTTTTCCTTCTCACAAGCCATTCTGAATATAAGAGTACAATTTAATGAATAGTTGTGTTTCACCAAAAAGGAGGATTTGTGTTTTAGAAACATGGGCAATGAAAAATCAAACACTGCAAGTCCTTCGCCTTCAGCCATTCAGCCACTCACTTCCTCCACAGAGGACCCCTAGGACACACTGGGTGGAGCACGTGGTGGGAGAAAGCCACAGCAGCTTGTACAGATTCCCACCTTGGAAGCCAGTGGGACAGTCCCACTCTGCACGTGAAGTCTCCATGAATCAGAAATCGCGTTGTAACAGTGGGTGTGGGAACACCCAGGCCCCCGGTGCCACTTTGTATCACATTCCCTCTACATACTTTTCTGTTTCCCCACATTCTTTTCTCCAGGTCGACTTTCCCTTTACAATTCCAATTCTTTGGAAGAAGAGTAAAAATGGGACTTCATGTTACACAATCTTCCTCCTAAGATAGCAGTTGTGAGTTTTGAGGCGGGGGTGGGGGGGTGAGGGGGGATGGGGGGTGGGGGGGTATTCATTTCACTATAAAAACTTCAACTATGTAGAAAAATGTGAGTAGGACAGTGAATGTAAGCCATATAACCATCGAGATTCAAAAACTGTGTATATTTTTCATATATGCTTCATCTATGTTGTTTCTTTTACAGCACCATGTTAAAGTAATTTGTAGATATACACCCCTTTGTCCCTTCAGTACCATCTTAAGAAAAAGAGTACGTTCTTTTAAATAAACACAATGCAAATTCTACCTCTAATAAATTAATTTTGTTAATATCATAAACACCTAGTTCATATTCAGATTTCCTCACTTGTCTCCAAGGGGCTGTAGTTTGAAATAGCAAAAAGCAAACAAACAAACAAATCTGTCAGTTCAAACTGTATTTGAAGCAGCAGTCTAATATAAACATGTTGATGTAGTTACATGCTTTCCCTTATACTTCTTTTGTACAAAGTGGAGGGAAATATCAGTAATGGAAGCTTTTTAATGAAAGTACCTGTTGGAGTAAACCAATAGCACTAACGTGGGGTCTCTATTTTACACAGCTGTTTAATGGCATGCGATGTATGAACTCATTTGTTAAATTGGGATCTGTAAGCACCAACAAACTGGAGGAAGAACAGCAGAGACAATGAGTAATGGAAACAGTTTCCACAATGCAGAAGCTGGGGCTGTTGGTGGAAAATAGATGTCTGCGGCTCCCAGGAAAAGCTTTCTGGGGTCCCTGTGACTGTTACCTAGCAACAAGCCCATTACTCAGGGGCATGCTGGAGTCCAGTTTAGCAGGGCTCAGGAAAAACACGTGGGTAGCGGACCAAATGTCTTCTTTTATACTATGTTAATAACTCAGGTCTACATCATCTCTGACAGGGACCAGGGTCTGAAGAAATCATCCCTAAATCATTCTTTCCCCTCATTCAACCCCTAAAAGAAGAAAATGGCTTTAGCTTCATTTACTGTGCACATGTCATTACTTATTTGTCCATATATCCATCTTATAAGAGTTAAATATACCATATGCTAAATGGAAATAATCCTGACTCCACTTAGTTGTGATTCACAGTGTAAGGCTACAAGCCCCATCCAAATCTACTCTCAGTGGCAAACGAAGCCTGTGTCTTAGATTTAGTATGATTGTTATTTTTCTCTGCTCTAAAATGGCTTTTGGGTTCATCACAGCATTTTTCAGTTCCCCCGTTTTCTTTCATTAGAGGGTGAGCCTGAG
This sequence comes from Echinops telfairi, assembly GCF_000313985.2. Taxonomy (NCBI): domain Eukaryota; kingdom Metazoa; phylum Chordata; class Mammalia; order Afrosoricida; family Tenrecidae; genus Echinops; species Echinops telfairi. The sequence continues at coordinate 2,626,658 of NW_022103955.1, forward strand.
CTGACTGGCTGGTTTCTCTGCCATCTGTTTCATCTAAAAGAGGTCAGGAGAAAAGAATCTTTTGGTAGTATAATGTTTTAATAATACAATTATGCCCGCAATCATTAAAAACAGTTGCATCATTTTAAAAGTAAATAGTCATGGCTTAAGGTGCTTCAGTAGTATTATTTCTCACTTGTCTTGGAAATAAGTCAACATAAGGTATGTGCTAGCCTGAGTGAGGACAGGAATCCACGTTTTGTTACCCCTGGTCTTGCTTTCTGTCAATTAAACTGTATTTCTCACTTTTCTTTTTATTTTTGAGGTTGCAAGCACTCTTTGCCTGTTATTATTCCCAGAATCCCATACTTTTGTATACAGTGAAAATAGGTTCAAATTAATCTATAAGGTAATTTCCATCCCATGTGGCCATATTTTTATTTTTTGGAAAAATAATTTATTTTGGTTTTTAGGAGACCGAGATTCCATAATAACAACAAGCTTTGTTGTTATGTAAAGCTGCTTATATGGTAGGCACCATCCTAAGTGTTTACAATCTGTTTTTAATTCTCATAAGAGCCTTTTGAGGTAGACACTATTGTTACAGTCATTTTAGAGATGAGGACGCTGAGGCATGGATAGTTTAAATAAAGTACTCAAGGTCACAGAAGACATATCTGTCATTGAACTCCAGCAGCTTCGTTCCGAAATCCTTCCTCCTAAGCAATGCCGCATACTGTCCCTTCACATTGGTGGTTCCGGCATGCTGTCATTCGGTAAATCTCTTTTTGCTGTTCTGTGTTACCCTGGGTTACACCAATTATCATTAACCTCTGGATAGATCATGGCCAAATTACAACACGCTACCCCCCACCCCTCCAACATACACAGACTTTTTGTTAGGGAAGCATGACTCATTATTTATTCAAACCTTGATTGAGCTTACTTACTATATGTTCAATGTGGTCAAAGTAGATTACAGGTACAGAGATACACAACGGAGTATACGCTCACGGGGCACAAACTTTCATAAAGTGGTTGCACAAGGGGTTTGAAGAGCAAAGAAAAGACTCCAGATGATGGTTAAGGAAAATAATTGTCAGGAAACCCACCCCATCATCACCACCCTCACCCCCCCACCCCCCACTTGCCTGCCTTTTTTGCTAAAATGTTAAAAGCTTCAAACACTCAGAGAAGAACCAGCACCAATTGAATTCCTGTAAGATGGGATCAAATATATCCCAGATTGCCACACCAGCCACCCTCTCTACCCTCAACACGCTTCCATCCCCTGTTTGAGTTCAGCAATTTACTTCAGTTTCTCACAGAACTCAGGAATTGTATTTAGAGTGAAGTGGTTTATTAGGAAAGAAACAAAAGTACGATTCCAGATCAGGAAGGATGTAGGCAAGACTCCTTTCTTCAGTGAAAAATAGCTCTCTCCACCAGACAAACCCCTGTACTACGCAGGGCTCTTCCCAGTCCCCTGAGGACAGGCACTTCCCACTCTTCTCAGTGCAAGCTCCTCTGGGCCCTATCCACTGCCGCCTCTGACTCTTCATGCAGTCCTGTAGCATGGCTCTCCCACTGCGCTCCTGCAGGACCTGTCTTTATTTTCAGGGGCGGTCACTATTTTCTGTTACAGTTCTTTTAGATGGTTTCTTGTTCTATTTCTATCTCGACTTCCCTCTTTTTCTGCCTTATTCCTCTTCCTGCTTTTTTGTCTCAGAAAAACCTCTGTGTGGTTGGTTGCTTATATACACAGACTTGTTTTAATCAATTTCCAGGCCTAGCCCTCACACTAGTAATGAACTGACCAATCCTGTCACAGTAGATTGCAGACATTTGATTTGCATAGTAACCACAAAGACTTCCTTCACACAGTCTACTGATCAAAACCAACAAAATGCACACCAATCACAGGGTCAGCTGCAGGTCAATATCAGACAGTAATATCAAAACAAGTTGTTTAGAGCTTACCAGGAAATATCAATCAACCCTGACCAATTTTGTAACAAGTCCTCTGGGGTGGTTCTCAGCCTTCCTCATGACGCGACCCTGTCATACAGTTCCTCATGCTGTGGGGACCCCCCCCCCAACCATAAAATTATTTTTGTTGTTACTTGATAACTGTGATTTTGCTGCTGTTATGAATCGGGTGACCCATGTGAAAGTCATTCGACCCCCAAAGGGGTCACGACCAACAGGTTGAGAACCTCTGCTTTAGGGGGAAATCTCTAGCTGTTTTTTTCCAGAGAAGCGAGACAAAAGGTCACAGAAAGCATACATTTCATTGCATTGTCCACATGACAATATATGTGCAGTTGGTATATAAGTGGTTTTTGTTTTTGTGTATGTTTTGCTGCAGGACCCGTAGGGATACTGCATACTTGACCTCTGAAAGCTTTGCTCAGATGAGGCACCGAGCTTCATGGACTGCTCAGTTGTCAATTCTTCTCCACCCCACCACTCTCTCCTCCACCCCACCACTCTCTCACGCCACTTATCTGTCAGTTTGTGATACTATGCTGCCTTGTATATTGCGGATGCTGGAAGCTATGTCACTGGGATTTCAAATAGTAGCATAGTCATGAAAGGTGACGAGGTTTCACCATAGTTTACAGATTAAGAAGAATGAGCCGCTGAAATCCTATCATGGAAACACTGTCAGTTGCTGAAAACCCAGTGAATGAATAGCAGCAGAACACTGTCAGAGACAGTACCAGTTGAGCCCATTGGGTCAGAAGACACTCACAATATGGTTGAGGAAGAGCTGCTTTCTCAAAGTAGCGTCAAGCATAATGACACAGATTAAGTCTGCAAGAATAAAGCCTTCGGGCCTTCGTTGGCTGATGGAGCACAACTGGCATTGGCTATTTTTAATCAGGAAATCTTATGGTTTCCTATGCCGAAAATGACGCACTCAAGAATAGTTCTGCATTCATCATCAAAGGAGCATTTCAAGATCTAACTCAAAGTACAAGGCTGTCTGTGATGGGATTTTGTCTATCCTCATACGAGGGAGCCTAATTAACAAAACTATTATTCAAATGTATGCAGTGAAGAAAAAACTGAAGAATTCTACTAAAGTCTTCAGCCTGAATTTGATAAAACATGCGATTAAGATACATCAATAATTATTGGCAATTGGAATGCAAAAGTTGGAAGCAAAGAGGAAGGAACTGAAGTTGGAAAATATGTTCATGGTGATTGTAACAAAACCAGTGGGCACGTGATAGAATTTTGCAAGACCAACAACTTCTTCATCGCAAATATCTCTTTCCCATGACACAAAAGGATTCCAGGTGACATACCCAGAAATCAAATTGACAACATGTTTTTTGGGAAGGGAAGATAGAGAAGTGAAATATCAGTAGCTCAAACCAAGCCAGGGGCTGATGGTGGAACAGACTATCAGTTGATCATATGTAAGGTCAGGATAAAACTGATGAAAATTAAAACTCCATTAGAGCCAAAATATGACCCTGAGAGCCAAAATAGGAAATTTGAGAACATCTCAAGAACAGATTTGGAACATGGTACCCTAATGGCAATGAGACCTGATGAGCTGTGAATGACATCAAGAACATCAGACATGAAAAAAAGCAAAAGGCCTTTTTTAAAAAAAGAAAGAATGAAAGAAAAGATCAAAATGGATGTCAAAAGAGACTTTGAAACTTGCTCTTAGCCATAGAATCACTAAGGCAAATTGAAGAAAGGATCAAGTCCTGGAACTGAACAGGAAATCTCAAAAGGAAGCGAGAAAAGATCAATTAAAATCTTATAATGAAGTGTGAAAATACCTAGAATTAAAAAACCAAAACCACACAAACAAAAAACCCCACCCCAAAACAAAAAGGAACACACCCAGCATATGTTAAACTGAAAGAAAGAAAGAGAAAAAATCCAAAGCTCGAATTGCAGTCTTGAAAGATTCTATGGTAAAAATATTGAAGTATGCAGGAAGCATCCAAAATAGATGGTAACAACAGAGTTGATGTACCTAAGCATCTGTGTTTAAATTGTGAAGAGCTGGTTTGCAGAAGGCTATGGATGACAGTGAAACCCAAAATCCATTTGCAGGGAACACACCCAGATTAAGCCTTTGGTGAATCTCCTCTGATAGTAGCTGAGGGGATGTGAATAGCCCGGTTATCAGACCCAGAGCATGGTAAAACTCCATTATGTCAGACTAATTAAATCAAAATATAATACCTTATAATTTGATCTCCCTTTTGATCCATTTTAAACCCGTTTCTGTTTTTAAAAAACAGGGAGGGAGAATACACATGAATTAAGCCCCTGGTAAATCCCCTATGGTCATGGATCAAGGCTATGAATAACCTTGCCACCATGCAGTATGCATTGCAAGGTGAATTATTGCAGAAACGGTCAGGTTAAAATTTATCACTATCATTTGACCTCCCTTATGATCCATTTAAATTTGTTCCAGTTTTTAATATTTTCCCTTTTTTGAATTGAGGTTTTTAATCTGTGTTCCTTTGTCATTGTTGTTAACTTTTGTTTGTTTTTAAACGTTTTTCTATAGATGAAATCCAATATATTTAAATCAGTTATCATGCATCAAAGAACAAAAAAATCATATCATTGTGTGCTCACCTCCCTGATATGATCGCTGAAGACAAACGGGTGCATAAGCAAATGTGGCAAAGAAAGGTGATGGTGCCGGGCTATCAAAAGATATAGTGTCTGGGGTCTTAAAGCTTGAAGCTAAACAAGCAGCCATCTAGCTCAGAAGCAACAAAGCCCACATAGAAGAAGCACACCAGCCTGTGGGGTCCTGAGGCGTTGAAGGGATCAGGTATCAGGTATCATCAGAACAAAAAATCATATCATTGTGAATGAGGGGGTGGGTGCAGAATGGAGACTCAAAGCCCATTTGTAGGTCACTAGGCATCCCCTTACAGAAAGGTCTCAGGGAGGAGATGAGCCAGTCAGGTTGTGATGTAGCAACGATGAAACATACAACTTTCCTCTAGTTTCTAAATGCTTCCTCCTCCCTCCCCCCACTATCATGATCCCAATTCTACCTTGCAAATCTGGCTAGACCAGAGGATTAACACTGGTACAGATGGGAGCTGGAAACACAGGGAGTCCAGGGTGGATGATCCCTTCAGGGCCAGTGGTGTGAGTGGTGATACTGGGAGGGTAGAGTGAGGGTGGGTTGGAAGGGGGGAGCCAATTACAAGGATCTCTGTATGACCTCCTCCCTGGGGGATGGACAGCAGAGGAGTGGGTGAAGGGAGACGTTGGACAGTGTAAGATATAACAAAATAATAATTTATAAATTATCAAGGATTCAGGGGGAGGAGGGAAGGGGACAAAATGAGGAGCTGATGCCAGGGGCTTGGGTGGAGAGCAAATGTTTTGAGAATGATGAGGCCAATGAATGTACAAATGTGCTTTGCACAATTGATGTATGTATGGATTGTGATAAGAGTTCTATGAGCCCCTAATTTAAAAAAAAAGACAGTAACTGGATTAATGGTCTTTGGGGGTCTGGCAGGAGAGGTCAGTGAGGAGGGAATAGGGAGCTAATAATGATGGGAACAGGAATGAAGAAAAATTTTCTAAAATTAATTGTGGTGATGATTTTACAACTCTTCTCGAGATGATTGAACTAGTGAATTGTATGATATGTGCATTATATGTCACTGAAACTCTTGAGAGAAAAAAAAACTAGTTTCCAACCACATCAGGAGGAACCAATAGTACTGAAGGAAAAAGTCTAAGCTGCACTATAAGCCTTACCAGAAAACAGGACTCCAAAAATTGATAGAATACTAAATGATGGAACACCAGCGTAAATGTTTCCATAAGCTTATGCAGCACTGGAAACACTCGTTTATGCCAGGAAGTTTGGAAGACAGCTACTTGGTCAACTGACTCAAAGAGATCTATATTTGTACCCATTCTGAAGAAAGGTGACCCAACAGAATGCTCAAATTATAGAACATCACCGATAAAACATAGAAGTAAAATTTGCTGAAGATCCTGAAACATAGTTTCAGCAGTACACAGACAGGGAGATTCAGAGATTCAGGCCAGATTCAGACGAGGATGTGAAACAAGGGATATCATTGTTAATGTCAGATGACTCTTGGCTGAATCAGAGAATACCAGAAATATGTTTCCTTGTGTTTCATTGACTACACAAAGGTATCCGACTTTGTGGAGTATAACAAACTGTGGATAGACTTGAGAAGAATGGGAATTCTAGAACACTTAATTATGCTAATGTAAAATCTGTACATGGATCAAGAAGCAGTTGTGGGAACAGAACAAGAGAAGACTGCATAGTTTAAAATCAAGAAAAATGTGTGTTGAGGTTATATCCTTTCACCATAATTGTTAAATCTGTATGCTGAGAAAATCATCAGAGAAACTGGATTATATGAAGAAAAATGCATTATCAAGATTTGAGGGAAGTTTATTAACAACCTGCCATATGTAGATGACACAACCTTGCTTGCTGTGAGTGAGAGGACTTGAAGCACTTGCTGGTGCAGATCAAGGATTGCAATCTTCTTTAGCGATCACCACTCAATGTAAAGAAAACCAAAATCCTCACAAGTGCACCAATAAATCATGGTAAACAGAGAAGATTGGAGTTGTTGAGGATTTTAACTTTCTTGGATCCACAATCTGTGCTCATGGAAGCAGCAATCGGCAGATCAAAGGATGCATTAGATTGGGTAAATCTGCTGTGTAAGACCTCTTTAACTTCTTTAAGCAAGGATGTTACATTGAGGAGTAAGGCGTGCTGACATAAGCTATGGTATTTTCAATTGCCTTATATGCATATGAAAGTTGGACATTGAATAAGGAAGACTGAAGCAGATTCAATGCATTTGAACTGTGGTGTTAGTAAATAATATCAAAAGACTTTTGACTGTCAAAGAACAAACAGATCTGGCTTTGAAGAAGTACAGCCAGAATGATCTTAGGGGCCAGGATGGCTTGACTTCACCTGGTATTTTGGACAGGTTATCAGGAGACACCAGTCCTTGGAAAAGGAAATCGTGGCAAAGTGGAGAGGCAGCAAAATAGGCGAGGGCCCTTGATGAGAATGATGGGCACAGTGACTCCAACAATAGGCTCAAACATAAGAACTCTTGTGAGGATGACGCAATGCCGGGTGGTGCTTTGTTCTGTTGTAGATAGCAGCACTATGAGTTGGGACCATCTAGAGCAGTGGTTCTCAACCTTCCTCATGCTGTGACCGTTTAATACAGTTCCTCATGTGGTGGTGACCCCCAACCATAACATTGTTGTCGTTGCTATTTCATCTCTGTCATTTTGCCGCGGTTATGAATCGTCATGTAAATATCTGATAGGCAGGATGTATTTTCATTGTTACAACTTGAACATAATTAAAGCATGGTGATTAATCACAAAGCAATGTGTAATTATATATTGTGAAATATTTATTTCCAATTACAAATAAGGAAAATTTTGTCTTGAAGCATGGTGTAGCATGGGTAGCAGTTTTCATGCCGGTTACTCGTATGTGGGCGTATCTGCATGTGGGAGGATCCACCTGGAAATGGATAGAAGAAATATATGTTTTCGGATGGTCTTAGGCGACCTCTGTGGTAGGGTCATTTGATCCCCACCCACAGGCCTAGAAGGTACCTAGATCTAGAAGGTACCTAACAACAGCAAACTTTTGGCATTCCCAGTGCATAGACTCAGGGCCATCATTTATAGTCATCATCAGACAAAAAGTCCCATAAACTTCAGTTTCACCTAATGTGATGGATGGTAATAGAGGTAGTAAAGCTTTAAGACGTCACTGGAAGCTCTAGTAAAGTTTCCCCACCCACCCACCCACCCCTGCTTATCTTCCCTTTCTGATTGTCTGGGTGCACCTATTTCTAGGTATTAGCAGCTATATTTATTTTCGTAAAGACTTTCGCTGGTCCAGGAGTGCACGTTGCAGCTGGTCCAGGAGGTGCAGCTTCTATGCCAGCTCCCAGGAGGATTGAACTACCAGCAACCATGTGAAATCTCACTGGAGAATGACCTTTTTCTGGCTATCTTGCCTCTTGGCTCTTGCTTGCTATCTTGCTAATGGAGACACTATCCAATTACACATAAATATGTGTTTTGTTTCAGGGGTAAGACAGTGTCATGATCTGAATGTTCCTATTCTTGATTCTTGAAAGGGACATCACATAATTTCACCTGGCCAGTGCATTCAGGCTTGCATAACAGGCAGTCTTTCCTCATAAAAGCTCTTTACACAGAAAACATACTATTTATTTCACCCATATACAAAGAGCCTTAAACAGATGGACACTTGCCTTTCAAAAATCTGTGCTGTCAGTGACTTCCAGCACCTCTGGACCCACCTATGTATTTACTTATTCATTCATTCATTCACCTATTTATTCAGTGCACACATAAAACATTGCTGTGAATGCACGCATCGTATTATTTGAGGTGCCCAACAGTGGTGCTTCTAGAGCCTCTTTTCTTCAGCTTATAACAGCATAGGAAGCCGGAAGCAAGATTAGTATTGGTGTTACTTCCTTCTGATTGTATCATAAATGAAACCTGGGCTTCAAGCTACCTTTCCTAGGTGCCAGTAGATTGGAGAGGTATTTCTTACTATATTTTTACTTATCTTTCATGATGAGAAAAGCTCTATTGTGTTTGAGTAGTGATATCATAATATTGCAGTTCACATTGATATATTCTTTTACCCAAATGCCATCAGCCCAGAGAAGAAGCGAGATGCATTGTGTAACAAAGCAAGAGAATAATGAAAACATCGGAAGATAGAAATGACTCAAAAATGCTAACAGAGGTGGGTAGAATTTTGGGAGAGCAAAAGGGAAGTTGATAAAATGGAGAACGAGAGAGGCAAGTAAGAAACAGAAATACGTATACACTAGCGCACACACACACTCCTATATATATTTGTTTTCTGTCTGCTTTGCTGCTTTACGTCTGACCTCCCTGCTTCGAATACAGTGGCAAGAGACAAGAAACTGGCACTCAGAGGCCCCACTGCCTGAGGTCCAGGCTTCTCTCAGGGCCTTCGGAATCCCTTGTCAGCCCATCAGGTGCTGAGATACTGACTGCTCTAATAGGCACCCGATGATTTTTGTTTCCTATCTCCTCTCAAACAAATTAACAGTGTCAAAATTAGAGTCTACTTAAGACTCTGGGTTTGTGAAGTGGCCACTTGAAGATCTCTCAGAGACCAGGAGAAACCCAGGGGCTGGGCTTCTAGTTCCCAAAGGCACCGTCTTACATCTTTTGCTATCTCCCATTTTGCTTTAGAACTGCAAAAGGACCAAATGAGTTTTATTCCTCTCTCTCTTTGAATACAATTTAAATAAAAGGTGAATTTCAGAAAAGTAAATGCTTTCTTGTTTTCCAGTTTGCAGGCATTCTGCCATCAAAGGAAATTAATTTAATAAATCTGATGGGAAAACATGAGTCTATTTTATTTTTTAAAAATCAATTTATTGGGGCTCATACAATTCATCACAATACATAGATCAATTGTGTAGAGCACATCTATGCATTTGTTGCCCTCATCATTCCCAAAATTCGCTTGCCTCTTGGGTTCCCGGAATCAGCTCATTTTCCTTCCTCCTCCCTCCCTTCCTCTGCCCCCCTCTCCCATGCACCCTTGATAATTTATAAATTATTATTATGTCTTATATTACACTGCCCGGCGTCTCCCTTCACCTACCCCTCTGTTGCCCATCCCCCAGAGAGGAGGAGGTTATATGTAGCTCTCTGTGATCAATTCCCCCTTCCTACACCCCCCTTCCCTCCTGGTATCGCCACTGTCACCCCTGGTCCTGAGTGGTTCATCTGTCCTAGATTCCCTGCGTTTCCAATTCCCATCTGTACCGCTGTGCATCATCTGGTCTAGCCAGATCTGCAAGGCAGAATTGGGGTCCTGGTAGTTGGGGGGGAGGAAGCATTTAAGAACTAGAGGAAGGTTGTGGGTTTCATTTTTGTTATACTGAACCCTAAGTGACTCATCTCCCCCCTACCCCTCTGCAAGGTATGTCCAGTTGTCTAGAGATGGGCATTGAGTCCCCATCACGTGCCACCCTCATTGACGAGGATATGATTTTTCTCCCTGCCTTTGGTGTTTGAAGCCTGGTCCCTTTGGCCCTTCATGATCACACATGTTGGTGTGCTGCTTCCATGTGGGCTTTGTTGCTTCTGGGCTAGATGGCCGCTTGTTTACTTTCAAGACTTTAAGTCCCCAGACGCTATAGGTCTCGATAGCCGGGCACCATCAGCCTTCTTCACCACACTTACTTATGCACACATTCGTCTTCAGCGTTTATGTGGGGTAGGTGGTCACACAATGATGGTTTTTGTTCTTTGGTGTCTGCTGCCTGTTCCCCCCAATACCTCGTGTTCGCACAGGCTCTCGTGTGCTTCTTCTCTGTGGACTTTGTTGTTTCCGAGCTAGATGGCCGCTTGTTTGAGTCTATTTTAAATAGGCGTCTTCCCTCTGAAACCAAAATCCCAGACACGAACTGCTCACTGTGATGGCATAGGATTAAAGATGCTCATCTCTCTTTGTGGTTCCAGCACCCCTCGCCATTTCAAGCCATCAACATACTAACAATCCCTTTGACCAAAGTCCCTTCAGGGTGGGAGAACTGTGGCCAGGAACACAAACAGTTCACAGTCCATAGCCCGTCTGGAAGAGAAAATATTTGGCCACGAGCTGGAGAGCATCTTTTCTCTGTGAAGCTGCCCTGAGATATTAAATGTCCACAAAGAGCAGATGGGAGTTCTGGTTCTCGGAGGTCTTATTCCAAAGACTAGGCTCCCAGCCGCTCAGGATTTAGCTTTCTCTCGAGCTCCAGGAGGCAAAGCTGGCTTGGTTTTGCTGCTGCTCGACTCTGAGATTTCAGCCCCGACTTTGAATAAAAAATATGGGTTTCAACCCAGAGGGGGTTTCTATTTACAGTTCTGCAGCTGGGGTGGGATGCTCTGACCTCAGATGAATTTGTGAGATTAAACTGATTTACACATGGCTTTTAAAATGTGAGGGGGGAAAAGTTTTGTATATAAAGCATTATTATTATGATTTCTCACTCACTTCTGCCAGTCCTTCATTGTTTCCTTTATAGTGTGCTCTCTAATACCTTATTCTGGGGATGTATATCAAATGGCACTGCATGGGCTATTCTGAGAGTGACAGCCCCCCGCCCTCACCCCCACACCAAAGTATGAACCAGAAGCATCTTGGATGTTTTTACTCATTGATCAAACCAAAAGTTTAACACTTAAACCAAGTAGATGATTTCACATTAACACTAGGGACCTTACTTTACAACGGAAGAAAAATGCCCCTTTTTTCTGAATGTTTAATTACTGCTCTATTCACACATATATGAGCTACATCACCATTCTTCAAAACATCCAGGATGGTAACTGGGGGTTGTGCTATTGCCTGTGTTCCATGCCTGTTGTTGTTTGTGTTTATGATGCTGGAAGGTTGCCAATTATTCAGCAACAAAAAGCTCAGGGATTGGCGATGGGAAAGGAGTTTCCTTGCTATTACATCTCATGCATTGCCTCCATAAATATCTTACTTTTATTATTATTTCTGCTGTTTTTGCATTTAGTTTATAGATATAGTTAATGCTGTATCTGAATGATAAGGGAATTGCTATCCTTGTTAAGATTCTGACCACTTTCAGAGATTTGCCTAGGTCTTTTGCTATTTTCCTGCAATAAACACATCTTGTTGGTGACAAGGGGCTGATTTTTCCCTTGGAAGCCCTAGTTTGATGTTCGAAGTGAGTGAATTTTAAGCACCAAAGAGAATGTCCCTACACACACAAAAGAGCTTTAGTGTTGGTTGAGGAAGGTAATCACCCCCTGAATGAATATATATATTCATTCAAATATATATATATTTGAGGAATGTAAGAGGAACCATCCTGGAGTAGCCAGGCCATTTCAGAGAATTGCTATCATGAAGATATCAAGGGAGCAACAAAGAAACCAATAGGGGTCCATTAGATGTGGGGCCCATGTTGCCTCATCACAAATACACTGTCAGAAGTATTATTGAGCAATAGCACTGTCCTTATCCTGCCCTGTGAAGACAGATCTCTACTTAGAAATATGATGAACTGCGGGTTAAAAAGTTTACTAGATTATCAGTCAGCATGGTTGGGACTACATGAAGAGATCAAATACTAGATTCCTGAGAGGGATGGACCAAAAACATTGGAATTTGAAGAGATTATTTTGAAAGGAATTGGTATTTGGTAATTAACATCCAAATTGACTTATTACAATGCTATTATTAAGAAAATTTTCTGTAGTCATGGGAATAAAGCGTGTGTGTGTGTGTGTGTGTGTGTGTGTGTATGTCTTCTCAGAACCCTGGGGACGTAGTTGTTTTATGTTGGGTTTGCTAACCGCAGGTTAGCAATTTGAAACTACCAACTTCTCTGTGGGAGAAAGAAGAAAGTTTCTACTTCCATAGTTAACAGTTTTATAAACTCACAGTGGCAGTTTTATCCTATCATCTAGGGCTTTTATAATTATATGAGTTGGAATCAACTCAATGGCAATAAGTCGAATTTTTTTAATTTTTTAATTTTTAGAGAGTGAGTGAGTGAGAGTATGAGAGAGTGAGTGAGTGAGAGAGAGAGTGAGTGAGTAAGTGTGAGTGAGTGAGTGAGTGAGTGAGAGAGTGAGTCAGTGAATGAGAGTGAGTGAATTAGAGAGTGAGTGAGTGAGTGAGAGTGAGTGAGAGAGTGAGTCAGTGAATGAGAGTGAGTGAGAGAGTGAGTCAGGGAATGAGAGTGAGAGAGTGAGTGAGGAGAGAGTGAGTGAGTGAATTAGAGTGAGAGAGTGAGTGAGTGAATGAGTCTGAGAGTGAGTGAGTGAGTGAATTAGAGTGAGAGAGTGAGTGAGTGAATGAGTCTGAGAGTGAGTGAGTGTGTCAGTGAATGAGAGTGAGTGTGTGAGTGAGAGTGAGTGAGTGAGTCAGTGAATGAGAGTGAGTGAGAGAGTGAGTGAGTAAGTGAGAGAGTGAGTGAATGACAGTGAGTGAATTAGAGAGTGAGTGAGTGAGAGAGTGA
>NW_022103955.1:2640389-2645168 GCF_000313985.2 Echinops telfairi
AATGAGTGAGAGTGAGTGGGTGAGTGAGAGAGTGAGTCAATGAATGAAATGAGTGAGTGAATGAGTCAGTGAGTGAGACTGAGTGAGTGAATTAGAGAGTGAGTGAATTAGAGAGTGAGAGTGAGTCAGTGAGTGAGAGAGTGAGAATGAGTGAATTAGAGAGAGAGAGAGTGTGAGTGAGTCAATGAATGAGAGTGAGTGAGTGAGTGAATGAGTGAATGAGAGAGTAAGTGCGAGAGTGAATGAGAGAGTGAGTGAGAGAGTGAGTGAGTGAGAGTGTGAGAGACTGAGTGAGTGAGTCAGTGAGTGAGTGAGAGGGTGTGAGAGAGTCTAAGTCGAATTTTTTATTTTTTTATTTTATCTCATTACTTGACTTCAGGGTATATTTCTAATGGCCCACAGTTCATTTCTACTTGGTTGTACATACTCAAAACCAATCCCATACTATTTATCTACAAAAAAGTTCTTCTTTGTTTTACCATATTTATTACCAATAAATCACTGTCATTTATTTATTTAATTGTGATATAATATATGCAACAAAAATCTAGCCATTTAAACCATTTTTCAGTGTATAATCAGTAGCATTAACTAACTTCACTATGTTGAGATGCTTTCACTACTGTTCATTTTTAAGTTTATCATCACTCAAAACAAAAGCTCAGTATCTTTTAAGCATTCATTTCCCCATTTTGTCCTTCATCCCCAATGCTGAAAACCACTAACAGAATTTTGTCTCTATCCACTTGTCTATTCTAGATATGCCATAAAGTGGGATTGTCATGCAATATTGGTCCTTTCATGTCACACTTCAGGCTGTCCAAAGTTCAGAATAAAATTCATTATTAACTGTGTCTTTAAGAATTTGGAAAGAAAATTAATAAAGACAGAGAAAGCCTAAATTAATCAACTTGAGCTTTCAAATATGTACAGAATTCTCTAGTCAACAGCAACACAATGTACATTCTTCCCCACTGGACTTGGAACACACTTCAGAAAAGATTATATGTTGGACCGCAGAAAAAGCTAATAAAATTTAAAACATTTACATTACAAATCATTTTCTCAGACTACAATGCTGCAAAATTAGAAATAGACAATAGGAAAATCAAGCAAAAAAGAAAATGCATAGGAATCAAACAGCTCCCTGTTTAAAAACAACTGGGTAAGTTACAAAATGAGGATTGAAATTCTAAAATTCCTTGAAACAAATCTAAACAGACTAAAACATACCCAAACCTTTGGGACACAGCAAAAACAGTACTATGAAGGCAATTCATAGCAATAAACACATATCAAAACATAAGAAAGAACGAAATTCAAATCTTAACATTTCCAACAATCCTAGCAAGATGAGGAAACTGAACCCTTATCCACTAGAAAAAAAGAAATACTAAGAATTAGAGCTTAAATAAATGAATCCAAAAACAGAGGATTTGAATGAGAAATAAAAGTATTCTCACACAAGGAAATATTTAGAGAATTTGTAAAAAACTAAAGCAGCATTACAAAAAAATGCTATCCAATTCTTTATGGACAGAATACCAACAACTGCAGCACTCAACCTATCACAGGGTATAACACCACCCAGAAACCAACACACTGAAAATAGGATCAGTATATTTTAAGCATCCATTTCCCCATTTTGTCCTTCATCCCCAATGCTGAAAACCACTAACAGAATTTTGTCTCCATCCACTTGTCTATTCTAGATATGCCATATAATGGTCCCCCCCACCCCCACCCACCCAAAAAAAGGTGGAGTGGAAAGGAAAATATCAAGCACAAATAATATGAAATGACAGCAACAAATCAACATTTCTATTTCATTACAGTGAATGTCAATGGATGAAATTCACCAATCAAAAGACAAAGAGTAACCACTGGATTAGAAAACAAGATTCATAAATTTGCTGCCTTCAAGAGCTACACTTCAAACTCACAGACAAAATTAGATTGAAAGTCAAAAGCAATTATCAAAGGTTACTTTTTAGTAATTAATGCCCTGCATTAGTCCAGGTAGACTAGAGAAACAAATACATAGACCCTGATATGTGTATAAGACAGAGTTTTATATAAAGTCTAATTGTACATTAAGAAAGCATCCCAACCCAGTGCAGATCAAGTCCATAAGTCCAATATTAGCCCATATGTCTGATATCAATCTATAAAGTCCTCTTCAGACTCACAAAATATATGCAATGATGCCATATGCAGGAGGATCACAGGCTGGTGGGTTGGAAGTCCTGTGGATCCAGTGGCATTGTAAGCATCTCAGCGCTGGCAGAGGTCTCTACATGGCTTCTCCAGCTCCAAAAGCCTGGTTGCATTAGGTAGGTCCATGTAGCTTCTCCAGCTCCCAGGGCATAGTGCCATGTGTTTTGTCAGTAGAGCGTCCCGCAGGGAGTAAGCAGAGAGAGAGAAGTGTTCCCACCTCCATGGAGGAAAAACAGGAGTCCCCAGAATTCTCAGTAGGAGGCCATGCCTCATTGGTTATATCTTGATTGACAGGCCAGATTCCATCCCTTCACTAGTAATACTCTCAAATTGACACCAGATTATGTAACTACCACATGCAACATTAAAAAAAAGAATTATATTCAACACCTTGACACAACACCTCCAAAAACTAGAACAGAGTCAACAACATAAAATGCCCAACATCAAAAGAAAAGAAATCGTATGAATTACAGCAGAAATAAATGAACTAGAAACAGAAGAACAGAAACAAAATCAACAAAGCAAGAAGTTAGCTCTTTGAAAGGGTCGACAAAATTGACAAAATGCTAGCAAGCTTAAGAATGGAAGAGCAGAGAGCAATATCTAGAATTAGGGATGAAATAGGTGGCATCACAACAGATCCAAATGAAATAAAAAGAATAATAATACAGCATTACAAGAGACTGTATTCCAACAAATTTGATAATATGGATGGCATAGACCTGGAAAAATATTCTCTTCCCAAATGACGTATATGAACATTAATTTTTGAACAGACCCATAGCAAAAGAAAAGATAGAGAAAGTCATAGAGGAAAAAGCCTAGCTTCACAGGAGAATTTTACCAAGTATTCAGAGAAGGTCTGACACTGATTCTACACAAACCATTCCAGAATATAGAAAGGGACAGCAAACTCCCCCAATCATTCTACGAAGCCAGCATAACCCTAATACCCAAACCAGGCCAAGACCCCACAAAGAGAAAAACTCAAATTGATATCCCCCATGAACATGGGGAAGTTGTAAAAATTCTCAACAAAATCTTGGCCTATAGAATCCAACAATATATCAAAAAAAATAATACAACATGACCAAGTTGGATTCATACCAGGCGTGCAGGGATGGTCCAACATTCAAAAAAATCCACCACATTAACAAGAAAAAGGATAAGAGCCATATGATCATATCAATTGATTCAGGAAGAGCATTTGACGATTTCCAACATCCATTTCTAAAACTCTCAAGAAGATAGGATTAGAAATGTAAATCCTCAACATAATAAAGACTATATATGAAAAACCAATAACCAATATTATAGTCAATGGAGAAAAGCTGGAAACATTTTCACTGAATTCGGGAACCCAATAAGGATGTCCCATTCTTATTCAGCATTGTGCTGGAAGTCCTAGCCAGCACCATAAGACAACAGCAAGAAGTCAAGGGAGTACAACTGGGCAAAGAAGAAGTGAAACTTTCATTATTTGCAGACAATATGATTCATACATAAAGAATCCTAAGGTGTCCACATTAGGATTGTTGGAAATGATTGAGTTTAGTAGAGTAGCAGAATACGAGACTAACAAGCAGAAATCAATTGGATTCCTATTTACTAGTGATGAGAATCCCAAAGAAGACATCAAGAAAGCAATACCATGCACAATTGCCACACAAAAGCTACAATACCTAGGAATAAAGTTAACCAAAGTAACAAACAAACAAAAAAACGATACACAGAAAACTACAGAACCTTATCACAAGAAACCAGAAGAGACTTTCACAAATGGAAGAATATCCGGTATTCTTGGATCAGAGGATGCAATATCATGAAAATGTCAATAATCTACAAATTCCATGCAATCCCCATCCACATTTCAGCATCATTTTTAAAGAACTAGAAAAAGTAATGACCAACTTCATATGGAGAGCTAAGAAGCTCAGGATAGGCAAAGAATTCCTCACAAAGAAGAACAAAATAGGTGGTTTTGCAATACCTGACCTCAAAACCTGCTACACAGTCATAGTTGCCAAAACAGTTTGTACTGGTATAATGATATATTCATAGACCAATGGATCAGTACAGAAAACCCAGAAATAAAAACCCACATAGAGGCAACTGATTTTGACAAAGGCCCAATAAGCATTAAATAGGAAGGGATGCCCTCTACAATAAATGGGGCTGGAAAAACTGGATATCCATCTGCAGAAGAATGAAATAAGACCCATATATCACCCCATGTACAAAAACAAACTCAATGTAGATCAAAACCTTAAATGCAAAACCCAAAACTATCAGGATCATCAATGAGAAAACTGGGACAAAATCTACATGCCCTAGTACAGATCATGCATGGACTACCAGATGTAACAAAGTAAGCATACATCATGGAAGGCAAAATAGATTAATGAGACCTATTGAAAATAAAACACTTGTATACATCAAAAGATTTCATCTCCACAGGGAAAGAGGGACCAGACTTCAACCCAGGTGGTCCAAGATGTGAATGCAACATGCCGGCATGGAGTAGGGAACCAGTGGAGAGGTCTGAGGGGCCGGCCCCAA
>NW_022103955.1:2646350-2651930 GCF_000313985.2 Echinops telfairi
GGCCATCTAGCTCAGAAGCAACAAAGCCCACATGGAAGAAGCACACCAGCCTGTGGGATCACAAGGTGCCGAGGGGATCAGGTATCAGGCATCAAAGAATAAAAAATCATATCATTGTGAATTAGAGGGGGTGCGGAGTGGGGATCCAAATCCCATATGTAGGCAACTGGGCATTACTGAAAGGTCATGGGGAGGAGACAGTCTGTCAGGGTGCAGTGTAGCAACAATGAAACATACAACTTTCCTCTAGTTCCTAAATGCCTCCTCCCCCCTCCCCCCACTATCATGATCCCAATTCTACCTTGCAAGTCTGGCTAGACCAGAGGATGTACACTGGTACAGATAGGAAATAGAAACATGGATGATCCCTTCAGGACCATGGTGAGAGTGGTGATACCGGGTGGTAGAAAGGAGGAACCGATTACAGGGATTTACATACAACCTCCTCCCTGGGCGACAGACAACAGAAAAGTGGGTGAAGAGAGACATTGTAAGATATGACAAAATAATAATTTGTAAATTATGAAGGGTTCATGAGGGATGGGGGAGCAGGGAGGGAGGAGAAAAATAAGGAGCTGATGATAGGGGCTTAAGTGGAGAGCACATGTTTTGAGAATAATGAGGGTAATGAATGTAAAAATGTGCTTTACACAATTGATGTATGTATGGATTGTGATAAGAGTTGTATGAGCCCTCAATAAAATGATTTAAAAAAACAAGTAAAATGAAAGCCCACAGATTGGGAAAAGATATTTCTCAATGGCATAAGCATCAAAGGACTAATTACTAAAATCTATAGCATACTGCAAGCTTAGAACAACAACAAAATAACCCTCTGAGAAAGTAGGCAAAGGACCCAAACTGATGATTCACAAAATATGACATTTGAATACCTGATAAACACATGAGGAAATGTTTTCATAGCTATCCAAGAAATTCAAGTCAAAAGAACTATGAGATACCATCTAACACCCATAACTGGAGACCACTTTTTAAAAGCCAAGAACAACAAATGCTGGAGAGGGTGTGGACACATTGTAACTACTATATAATTCTGTGGGGCTTGTGAATATTCACAATTACTGGGGAAAATTATATGATGATTCCTAAAACAGATGGCAATAAAACTACCATATGATCCAACAATACCATTACTGGGCCTACACCACAAAGAAATAAGAAACAGATCACAAGCAGACCTATGCTCCCCCATGCTCATTGCAGTAAAGTTCACATTAACAAGAAGCTCGAAGCAGCCTAAATTCCCATCAGTCGAAGACTGGGTAAAAACAACTGTGGTATATACACACAGTGGAATACTACACATCCCTAAAAACTGATGAAACCATGAACCATGGCATGGAGGGATCTGGAAAACATCATGCTGAGTGAAATTAGTCAATGACAAAAGGGAAAATACTGTATGAGTCCACTGCTGTAGGAACAAGCCACAGGACAGGCACAAACTCAGGCATGCTAGGCATCTAGTCTGGTGGTCAGAGTTGCCAAATAGCCTGGTAGAGAGCCTGAGACTGGTGCCAATGAACCATACATCATCCTCTCTAGGTATGTATAATGAAGGTCACTTTGTCAAAGGTTCCTCACGTCAGTTAGGAGCAAATTGTTAAGGGAGGGAGAGAGGATGTTGACTGCTGGGTGACTTCCATGCATCTTTAACAAGGTCCTCCCAGACTGGTGGACATCCCTATCAGAGGGATGCAGGATACTGATGGAAAAGTCAAGTCAGAAGAGGGGAAAGGGAGCCCAAATGCATAACTATTGGTACTAAAAGTGGGAGAACCAACCTCTAAGTGGAAGGGAAAATTACTAAAAATACTTTAAAGATCCCAAGAGGGGAGTATCCCAGGTAATATGTACCAAATAAGCCACACTGGTCCAAGCTTCTGGGCACATCCTGGGGACCCAGGCCAAAAGCCATAGAACACTGGGGCATTTCATTTTGGATCTTCAAGGTGCACAACATGCTCCAAAAGTTGACCCAGTGAGATCTGATGCTGAAACTCCACTAGATGAACTGGACTCTCCCTCAAACACACTTGTAACCTGAGGACTTAAGACTGAAAAATCATGGTGTTTGGTGAACAAGCAGAAGACAGCTATACTGATTATTGAACTGTCAGTAGGCAGACAATCACTGACTTACTACATCAATGCCCAAAGGCTGTATTAAGATACATATATTATTCCAGTAAACCTGTGACTGACATTCTCAGTGAATGTTATTGTAAAATTTCTCTGACAACCAATTCCCACTGTGCAAATAGTGTCCAGTTCAGTACAAGTAAATACTTCATGTACTGCTATATGGAGTTAGCCTACATTGGCCCAATATCCCTCTCTCAAAAGGGCTTTAAAATATTAATATCTGGGACTAATCAATGACCCTATTAATGGAAGTTCTTTATGACTCAGAGAAATGATCGATAAGACTACCACAAATTAACAAACAGGTCTCCAAAGGGAGCCAAAGGTAGATTTAAAAACAAACAAACAAACATAGCTCCAGGAATGGATTTTGAGCTCACACAGAATTCTAGCTCCAATTTAAGAACAATTACTTCTTACATAATGGCCCTGCTTGATACTTCACCTCAGGAAGGGAACACAGAAGATATTGGTGCTATAGCCAAGTGTAGTGAAGAAATGAGGGGGTGCCCAGTTATCAGATAAAATAGTGGTGGGTATCTTAAAGGCTTGTTTTTGAAAAAGCAGTCATCTAATTAAGATGTCCACTAAGTTCCCAGGCAAGAAGCACATCAACATCAGTGACCGAAGTATGGTAAAACATATAATCTGAAGCCAAAGGAGAGAATGGCATTAGAGCCTAAACTGTGAGACTCTGGTTTGAAGAAGATTATGGATGACGGTGGGAATCCAAAATACATTGGTGATTCTGTATAGGAAATAAGCCTCTGGCATGATTTCCCGCTATCCATAAGAGAGGGATGGGAAGAAACTGGTTACCAAATAGAGTGCGTTGGAGAGATTACTATAAAAGATCAAAATGATAATCCTGACTTGAACGGTTAAAACTTTTTCAATTGATTTCCCCTCTGATGCATGTTGAGGCTGATATGGCTTTGGACATTTTCTGTTTGTTCATATTGGGGTTTATCTCACATGTATTTTGTCATTAGAGGGGACCCTCGCGAGTGTTTCGGTATATTTATTTCGGTATATGAAACCCAGGATTGATTAAACTATTGAGACAACAAGTAAAATAAGAGCTTCTGGGGGATACAGGTGTGCAGGTGGGGTTAAAGGGAACTGATATCAAGGAGTTCAAGAAGAATGTTTTGAAGCTGATTTTGGTACCAATTGTACAATACTGTTTGATGTGATTGAACTATGGAATGATATATATCTGTATTAGCTCCCAATAAAATGGTTTTGAGAAAAATTATGAAATATATTTTTAAACTAATAAAAAATAAAAATAAATGGAGAACATCACAACAGAACCAATTAAAATTACAAAGATTATGTGTTAGATCAGGCTGACTAGAGAAACAAATACAGAGAAACTCATATGTATGTAAGATAGAGCTTTATATCAAAGAGCAACTGCATATTGAGAAAAAAATCCCATCCCCGTCCAGATCAAGTCCATAAATCCAATATTAGCCCATATATCCAATACTAGTCCATAAATTCCTACCCAGACTCATGCAATAAGTTCAATGATGCCGAATGTAGGAAGATCACAGGCTGGTGGGTCGAGAGTCTTGTGGATCCTTTGGCTGTGGAAGCATCTCCGTGCTGGCCCGGGTCTCCACGTGGCTCCTCCAGCTCCAGAGCTCCGACTGCCATCAGTATGGCTCCATGCAGCTTGTCAACAGGAAAGGGGAGCAGAGAGAGAGTGTGGTCCACCTTCCAGGAGAAAAAGAAGAGTTTCCCAGAATCCTCATGAGAAGGCCACACCCACAAGGAAGCATCTTCAGGCTGTGACCTGATTGACAGGCTAAACTCCACCCCTTCACCCATAATATCCTATTGACATGAGATTATGTAACTACCACAGAGTAAAACACAATACTATAAAGTACTGTACTCCAACAAATTAGAAAATCGGAGAGAAATTCACAAATGCCTAGAAACACACTACGTACCTAAATTAACACAGATTGATGTAAAATGAAACAAAAACCTCAATAGATCATTTAAAAAGAAGAAATGTATCAGGTCATTTAAATACTCCCAACAGGAAAAAACCCTCCAGGACCGGACAGCTTCTCCAGGAAATTCTACCAAGCATCCAGAGCAGCGTTGACACCCAATCTACTCAAACTATTCCAGAATATTGAAAAGGATATCAAATGAAGGTATAATAACCTTGATACCAAAACCAGGCAGACATTACCAGAATAGAAAATGATGGATCCCTTATGAACATAGATGCAAAATTTCCAACAAAATCCTAGCCAATAGACTGAATTGGGAAGTGGATTATTGCAGATGCAGTTAGGCCAAAATTTAATGTCTTATCTTTTTATTCTCCTTTTGACTAATTTTGACTAATTCTCCTTTTGACTAATTTTAATTTTGTTCAAGATTTTTATTATTGTATGCTTTCATTTCAATTGAAATATTTACCTTTTTCATTTTGTTATTGTTGCTTGTTTGTTTGTTTGTTTTTGTATGATTTCCTGTATATGAAATCCAGGATAGACAAATCTATAGAGATTACCTGGAATAATGGTCTCTTGGGGGTATGGTGCGGCAGATTGGGGGGAATGGGGAGAATAACAATGAGTACGAGAAAGAAGAAAATATTCTAAAATTTATTCTGGTGATGATTGTACTACTCTTTTCCATATAATTGAATTATTGAATTATAGGATGCGTATGAATTATATATCAATAAACTGTTTAAAATAATCCAAATTATATATATAACATGATCAAGTGATATTTATGCCAAATATGCAAGAATCACTCAACATTAGAAAAACAGTCAAAGTAATCCACCATATGAATAAAATTAAACAATTATATGATATCAATTGATGCAGAAAAGTCATGTGACAACTCTAACATCTATTCCTGAGGAAAGCACTCAGCAAGATAGAAGTAGAAGGGAATTTCCTCAGCATAACAAAGGCCCATTTTTATGATAAGCTAATAACCAAAATTTTGCTCAAAAGAGAGAACTGAAAGCACTCTCCTTGTGAATGACAGCCTGACAAGGACGGCATTTATCACCACTCGTATGCAGTAGTGCCCTGGAAGTCTTAGCTTGAACTATTAGACAACAGAAATAAAATAAAGGCATCCACATTGGCAAAGAATAAGTAAAACTCTATTTGCAGATGATATGATTTTGTATATAAAAAAACTCCAAAGACTAAACAAGAAAGTTGTTTATACTAATTTCAAAAGTTAGTAATATGGCAGACTACAAGATAAACATTAAAGAAAACAGATTTCTGTATACTAAGGATAAGAGCTTTGAAGAAGGAAGCTAAATTAATATCATTTATAATAGCCAGCTGTGTTAGACAGGGTTCTCTAGAGAGATAAAATCAAATTCTTGATAATATAATATATTTATTTATAAAG
>NW_022103955.1:2652909-2704727 GCF_000313985.2 Echinops telfairi
ATTTACTTTAATCACAGGGCATGGTAGCACTAAGAGTCGGCCTATGGGATCTCCTGGATTCCAGACATATTCTTCTTTACCTCCATTATGTAACACCAGTCCAATTTCTCCTTTGTAATCAGGATCAATCAAAAAATTAAATACTTGAGAATAAACCTAACCAGAGAAACAAAAGACTGATAAAAAGAAAATTACAAAACACTATTACAAGAAACTGAACACCTACATAAATGAGACTGTTCCATTTTCAGGAAGAGGAAGACTTAACATTGTGAAAATGTCAATTCTATCCCCAAAACATTTGTAAGTATAACGTAATTTTGATCTAGATGTTAACTTCATTCTTTAAAGAAATGGAAAAACAAACTATTGGCATTATATAGAAATGAAAGGATAAGCAAAGCACTATTAAGGAAGGAAAAAAAAGTAGAAGAACTCTCGCTTGCCTATCTCAAAAACTTCCGTACAACCATGGTTGTCAAAAGAGCCTGGGAATGTGACAATGATAAGCAAATCAATGGAACAGAATAGAGAATCCAGATACAAATTTTATAGAAAATTAATTTTCAACAACCTGCTGAGATGTATGAAATAGGAAGAGATAGTTTCTACAATAAATGCTGGCAAAATTGTATTTCCATTTGCAGAAGCATGAAACAGAATCCATATCTCACCCTATATACATTAAACATTATCAATGAAAACCTTGGACAAACTTAAAAGACCTATTACAGGGCATAAACACACCATCAAACCTCATGAAAAACACACAAGACAAAACAAGACTATAACCTTCTGAAAATATAACAACTGTGTACATAAAAAATCATCCTTCAGATGAGTAAACAGAGAGCCCACAGATTGGGGAAATATCTTTGGCAATAAGATAAGGGACTTATTTTGAAAATTGCAACAACTCAAGAAGAAAAAAATAAAAAGAATAACCCAATTCAAAAATGTGCAGAGGACATGACTAATCAATTCCCTAAACATGACACCGGGCAGTCAATAAACACATGAAAAAATGCTTGTCATCACCAGCCATCCAGTAGTTGAAAATTAAAACAACAAGGAGATACCATATCCCACTGGCACTAATAACAAATGTTCAAAAACCAGAACATGACAAGTGTCGAAGAGGATGTGAAGAGATTGGAACACTACCGGCAGGACTGGACAGCTGTGCGATGACTGAAGCAGGGTGGAAGCTCTTCAGACGACTGTGACGAGAAAGACCCTGCGGCCCCGTATGCCCTCAATGCCTCCAGTGTGGGTGTGCTGTGCTTTCATCTTCATTTGAGCTTCAAAAGTGTGTGATACATGCTTTGATTCCTCTTTGACCCATTGGTAGTGGAATTGTGTGCTGCTTAATTTCTTTATTTGTATGCATTCTTCAAGGCCTTCTTTTCCTTCTGTTGCTGATTCCTAGAGTTACTTCATTGTGCAAGAGAAAAATGTTTTGTATCATTTCAGTCTTTTAAATTCAATAAACTTTCTTTGTAACTTAAAATTTGATCTACACTGGAAATAGTCTATGCATATTGTTTATATGTATATATGTATATCTATGTGTATTGTGCTGTTGTTGGTTGGAATGCACTAAATATATCTGTAAAGCCTTGCTGATTTATACTGTTATTCAAGTCCTCTGTTTTCTTGTTGATCTTCTTTCTAGATATTGTGTCCAATATTTAAAGTGGTGCTTTTAAGTCTCCAACTATTAATATAGTAGTATCTATTTCTCCTTTTAATTCTCTTGATGTTTACTCATTAGGTTGTAAATATTTATCATTGTGAAATCTTCTTTATTAATTGACTCTTTTATCATTATATTATATTCACCCTTATCTATTCTAATAGATTCTTCCTTATTTTATGGTATGAAAATTGCCACCCCAGTTCTCTTTTGGTTATTTACATAGAATTCCCTCATTTTCACCTTCAATCTGTTTTCTTTCCTTGGACTTGAGGTATGTCTCTTATAAACTGCATGTAATTGAATCATATTCTTTTATCTACTTTGACACTCTCTACTTATTAATTGGAGTATTTGTTCCATTTATTTATTTTAGATAATTTTATTGGGGCTCATACAACTCTTATCACAATCCACACATACATCAATTGTGTAAAGCACACTTATACATTCGTTGCCCTCATCATTCTCAAAACTCACTTTCCATTTGGGTTTCTGGAATCAGCTCCTCATTTTCCTTTTTCCCCTCTCTCTCCCTCCCCGCTCTCCCCTCCGTCACGAACCCTTGATAATTTATAAATTATTATTTTATCTTATCTTACACTACGTGACGTCTCCCTTCACCCATTTTTCTGTTGCTCATCACCCAGGGAGGAGGTTATATGTAGATCCTTGTGATCGGTTCCCCCTTTCTAACGCCCCTCCCCTCCCGGTATCGCCACTCTCACCACTGGTCCTGAGGGGTTCTAGTGATTACTAATAAGAAATGACTTACTTCTGCCATTTTGACATTTGTTTTTATGTGTGTTTTAAGACTTGCTTGTCTTTTTTTCATTATACCTGCTTGCCTTCTTGTTTTGTTTGTTTATTGTTGTGAACTATTTTGGTTGTCTTCTTGTTTCTTTCTGTATTCTTTTAAATTATTTTTTCTAGTAAATATTGCATTTAGGAGATTGAATTTATAAAACCTAGGATAAGTTGATACCAACTTAACTTCAGCAACATGCAAGAAATGTTGTACCTAAACTATATCTCATTTTGCTTTTATCACAAGTTACATTTTTATATTCCATGTGTCCTGTAAAATAATTATTCTTTCCCCGTCCATCTTGCTTGCTGAAGACGAGGAGGACGTGAAGAACTGACTGATGAAGATCCAGGCGTGCAGCCTTTGTTCTGAGTTACAACTGAGAAAACAAAAATCCTCTCAACTGCACCAATAGGTAATATCATGATAAAAGAAAAAAAAAATGAAATTGTCAAGGATTTTATCTTGTTTGGGTCCATAATCAATATTCATGGAAGCAGCAGTTAAAAGATCAAATGACCCATTGCACTGGGTAAATTTGCTGCACAAGATCTCTTTAAAGCGTTGAAAAGCAAGGATGTTACTTTGTGAACTAAGGTATGCCTGTGGTAGTTAATATAATTTCATGTCAACTTGATACATAGGTGACAGGGTGGAGTCTAACCTGTCAATCAGGTCACAACCTGATTGATGCCTCCTTGCGGATGTGGCCTTCTCATGAGGTTTCTGGGAGTTTTCCTCTTTTCCTCCTTAGGGGCAGGACACACGCTCTCTGCTTCACATTCTTGTTGATAAGCCACATGGAGCCACACTGACAGCAGCCAGGAGATGCTTCCACCACCACTGGACCCACAGGACTTTACACCCACCGGCCTATGATCTTCCTGCATTTGGCATCATTGCATGTGCTATGTAAGTCTGAAGAGGAATTCATGAGCTAATATCTGACTTATGGACTAATATCGAATTTATGGACTTCATATGGATAGTGCCGGGGTGTTTTTTGATACATAATTACTTTTTGATATAAAGTTCTCTCTTATACATATATGACTGTCTCTCAATTTGTTTCTCTAGTCAACCCGGACTAACACAGTATCTGACTCATGCCATGGTACTTTCAATAGTATGTGAAAGTTAGACATTGAATAAGGAAGACCAAAAGAAGAACCGATGCTTTTGTACTATGGTGTTGGCTAAGAATTCTGAAAGTACATGGACTTCCAAAAGAACAAACACACCTGGCTTGAAGTACAGCCAGCATGCTCCTTAGAAGCAGAGACGGAAAGATTGTGTCTCAGTTACTTTGGATATGCTATCAGGAGAGGCTAGCCCCTGGAAAAGGGCAGCGTGGTTGGGCAAAGGAGGGGCAGTGGAAAAGATGGATTGGCACCGGGGCCACAACAGTGGGTTCAATCCGAGCAACATTGTAAGGTTCCATCATTGTAAGGACGGCACAGGACAAGTTGGTGTTTCATGCTGTCGTACAATGGGTTCCTATGAGTAGGAGCCAATTCAACACTTTAATCCCAAGGTGCCCGCTGTGGTGGATGGAATTCTGAAAACAAACAAACAAACTCTAAAATGTTAGCAAATAATGGTATTGCCTCCAAATGGTAAGCATTAGTCTGAGGTCTCAGAGAAAAACTGGATGACATAGTCAGGGACCAGCAATCATGAAGGATGGATGGGGTGGCCTTGCGGGGAAATTAGGAAGGTGTAGCATTTTGACCACCATTTTCTGCCTTACGACCATATCCATTAAGTATACAAAAGCTTTGAGAAGAGCTGTGTACATTTTAGCTAGTGACTGGTGATGAGTCCTGCTGCCCAATCCCCTTCTTTTCAACCCAAGGCCGTGCTCAAAAACACCCTGCCTCTTATAGTGGGTTCTTCCCTCACTCTTCCATGGTAGAGACTAGTTGCCATTCCAACTCATGTGATGCCAACACATAATGATCCCATGTCTGTCAGAAAAGAACTGTTCCATGGGATTTTTCATGGTTGATTTTTCAGAGACCAATCACTAGGGCTTTCTTCTGAGGTGCTTCTTGGTAAACTTGAACTATTTTTTTATTAGCTGCCCAGTGCATCACCAACACTTTCGATTGGATTCCAACTCATAGCAACCCTATAGAACTGCCTCCATAAAGTTTCCAATGTTATAATCTTTGCAAGAATACCCTGCGACATCTTTCTTCTGCAGAAGCCTGCTGGGTTCCCATCACCAACCTTTCCGTTAGCAGTATAACCCTGAACCTCTGTCCACTCCTGCCTTGGACTCTGAGGTAGTTAGTTTATTGTGCCAACCTGGCTGATAAACACAGGTGGGGTTAATTGGAGGGCAGGGGGATAAATGACTCCGTCTGCCTTGCCTTTCTAGTTCTCGGGTCTCTTGCCTTGTGGTGGTCGGACCAGGGTGCAGCTGCCTTAGCAGTTCCCTGCTTTAGCTTGCAAGGCTTCACTTCCTGCAAAACATCCCTGAGGAGAAGCCACATGGACCTACCCTGATGCAGCCCTGGGTGCTGGAGCAGCCATGTGGAGACCCCTGCCAGCGCTGAGATGTTTACACATTCACTGACTTGGCTTTCCTCCTGCAGTCAGCATCACGCATCTGTTTTGTGAAATGGAGGAGGACTTTGTGGACTGGTGTTGGACATATGGGTTAATGGGTTAATGTTGGACTTGGAGGCTTGGGCAGCACTGGGTTGGGAGGTTTTCTTGATGCACACTTAACCTTTATATAAAACTCTCTCTTACACATGAGTTTCTGTGGATTTGTTTCTCTAATGTACCCAGACAAACACAGACTCCAAATGCCAAACTCCCTAGTGGGGAAGAGATTATTTCTGTCTTTGTTCTCTTGCCATGATTTCCTCCATTTTTAGGGACAATATAAGAAAGTGTGAGAAGTCTCAACCCTCCGCCTGTGCCACAGCCTTCATCCCATCGGCTCTTCTGACTGCTACGGCAAAAAGAGTAAAAGCCTGGATCAGAGCTTCAAAACTGTATCAGTAGACCTGGCTAAAATGGAAATGACTACACTTAAATGTCAGCTTTAAATGTCAACGTGATGGGTCAACATTTTCACCAGAGAGATTGCTTCCAGATGAGACATCTGGCATTTAAGCCCACAAGAGTATGTGTGTTTCCTGTCTCAAGAAGTAAGCACTTTTGCTATGCACCAACCATGTGTCCGGAACAAAACTGAATTAATATATGTTTCCTCCTCCTACAGACAGTGTAACAACAAGAGAGAAGGGAGGTGGTCATATTTCATAATTTGTAGTGTGAGTCCCAGATATATTTCTTCCAATTTGTACTCTTTCCTAACTCTTTGGAAGGGTTCTTTCCTCCGCTGGGTTTTCATTGCATGTTTTACTTCTGCTTCTTCCGTAGATTGGATCAGGGGACACTAAGAGGACCATGCAAATGGGGGACATTGAGAGGGCCAGGGCATAGAACTGGCAGGGATTTATTTTAATTAAATCACCTACACTGCTATTATATGCTTAGAGTATGGTTGGTGTTAAATATGCACCTGTTTTAGTCAATGGAAGCTTTATGAAGTACTAATATTGTTATTTACATTTTACAGGCAAGAAAAATGATGTACAAAGAAGTTTAGTTTGCACAAATGTGAGTTTTCTTTAAGTTTCACTGGTGAATTATCTGTTTTTCCAACCTCCTGTGAATACTTTTTTATATTAAACTTTCTTTGTAGTACTTATGTGCGTGTTTGGTCTCATGAATGGATCATAACTGATCATAATGGATCATAACTATTTGGAGTAGTTCCAAGACACAGGCTTGTAAAGATGTCATTTGGGGATTGGCTTGGCTATGTTCTTTGGCTTGATTATAATGAGTATAATGATGAGTTTCTTAGCAATAGGAATGGGATGCTAGTAGCTTGTGGTGCTGCATTAGACCATTCTGGTCAATAAATATTAAATATAATGGCGTGTGGAATGGATTCTTTGGAGTACGCCCAAACATTTGTTGGATAGACAATGATAAGGTCAGGCTTTTTATTAATAGATCACTTTATTAAGGGCTCTTACATGTATTATAACAGTTCCTACATACATTATATTAAGCAGATATAAACATATATTGTCATCAACCATTTCAAAACATTATTTTTCTTTTTGAGCTATCAGTTCCCCTGCAAGCACGCCCCACTCTTCCCCTGCCTTCCTGAATTTATTACTCCCGTTATGTTTTTGAGGAGTTTGTCTACCCTGAATTCCATAAATTGAAAACTCTCCTCCATACTGACATATATACGCTGTACTAGCAGGATTTGCGAGGTAGGACTGAGATCATAACAGTGAGGGAGGAAGAAGGATTAAGGATCTAGAGGAGTGTTGCATGTTTCATCAGTGCTATACTGCCCCCTGGATGTATCTTCTCTGCCATGTGGCCCCTCTGTGATGTCCCATTATCCCTGGATGGGCTCTGTCTCTAACCCCTCTCCTTCACCTTGATGAAGTTGTTGATTTTTGAACTTCTGACACCTCATGATCACACAGGCTGGTGTGCTTCTTCTATGTGGGTTTTGGTGATTCCCTCCTAGATGGCCGCTTGTTTGGTTTCAAGCTTTTAAGACCCCAGACGCTGTACCTTTTAATAGCTGGGCACCATCTGCTTACTTTGCCATATTTGCTTATGCACCCAGTTTGTCTTCAGTGATTGTGTTGGGAAGGTGGGCATCGCCCATTGCCAGATTGTTAGAAGCAAGTGTTCTCATGTTGAGGGAAAACTTGAGTAGAGGCCCATAGTCCATCCACTACTTCAATGTATTGCCTTATAAGTATATGTACACAGGCCAATACCCATTTTTATGTATTAATATATTTACATATGTACACATCTATGTTTGTATGCTTATAAATAGTTTTGCTTCCTAGTTCTCTCCTCTTTCTTTTTACCTTCCTCCTGGCCCCTAGCATGCTCACCACTCCTGAGCATGTAGTTTCTCTTGGCTAGATAATGGTTGCTTCAGCCTTCCAGGAACAATACACCCCCCACTACCCTGGATTCTAGATCCCTAGTTGCACCTTTAGCCATGACTTTATTTACTCACCACTCCCTTTCCTCTACCTCCTCTTCCCCCAAGTCTCCCTGGAACCGTCTGTCCCGTTCCTTTCTCCTGGGGGTTGTTTCTCACACCGATCTTATGTAGGTAGACGTAACAACAACAAAACAGGACTAGAAAAACAAAACAGATGAAACTAAATAAAGAAAGAAAAAAAGCAAAACCTTACATAGTTCTGGGTCTCTCATTGACCTTTTTGACTATCGCCCCGCCAATCGGGATACCCCCACTCTGTGTGGGGTGGTGGTGGTGGTGGTGGTGGGTGTCAGACTGTCGTTGCTCCCCACACTGTCTCCAGAGTTGTCTTCCGCATCGCCATGCTTTTGTGAAGGGGCGTCATATGTCAAGCTGTTGTCGGCCCAACAGTCCTTTCTGTACATTACCTGCTCTGAGCAGGGACAGCGTCCTTAATGCTCCGTGCAAAAGGGCGGGGTCTAGTCCCTCACACTTTCTTTCCTTCTTAGTTTGCTCCCGTGTAGGCGGGGGCAGGCTGATCGGCCCCTTTCCCCAGCCAGTGGCTTCAGTGTTGTCCTCTAGCACATTCTTCTGGGGAGGTGGTCAGCACAGCTTGGATTGGGCCCGGTTCCATAGTGCTCTTTGTTAATGGGTTTTTCCATGTGGCTACCGTTGCCCACTAGGCTTGGCACGCCATGATGCAACCTGCACTCTTGCTACCTTTCCTGTGGAGACATAAGTGATACCCTTCCAATGGGTGAATTAGTGCATCACTCCCCCAATGCCATTGGGGTTTGTTTTTGTTTCGTTTCTTTGTGTTTGGGGTTTTTTGCTTTTTTTTGCTTTTATTCCTCTCCCTTCTTTAAGTTGAGATGCCATATACATCCTTGGATTTGGTCTGTCCCCCACCCAAGTGGAGTTCAGGCCCTTTAATTACTTGCTTAAGTCAAGTCTGGGAACCATAGAGCTTTTATGTCAGACCTCAAATTTTTTTCTCTCACTGCCATAGGACTCAATTTGCTGGAAATTAAACTCAAAAGTTAATTGCATTTGATTCTGAATTACAATGACAGCTGGATTCCTAAAATCACCAGAGATCTCCTGTACAAGTTAAGGTTTCAATGGAGAAACAATAAAGAGAAACTAATAATGGGAACATCTGGCTGTATGGATTTTTAGATGACGCTGATGCCTGGTGTCTCGCCAGCGGAGGTAGCTGTCCTTTGAGGAAATAGACTTCCTTTGCTTTCAGTTCCTACGATCGCATTGGTTGGTAGCAGAGACATGGAAGGAATCTTTTCTCCACAAGGCCCCACGTGACCCAGACTCAAAACTTGCCTTAGATCTCAGCTTCCATCAGGGGCATCGGTGCACACTATAGCCCGGGAGGAAATAACCTTTACCCCCCAAAACGGCAAGCCTTTGTGAAGATCTCTCTGTCGATACCCGCGAAAGATGAATGGGAGTGGATTCTGCGGGCATCCGACCAAGGCTTGTTGATTTAGGTGCTAGCGAGCCAGTCCTGATCCTCCGAGACCCTATGCACAACAGAACAGAGCGCTGTGCAGTCCTGTGCCATCCTCAGAATTGCTGTTGGAGTGCATTTGTGCAGTCTGGATTTCAATCAGTCTTGTTGCGAATGTTCCTCTTTTTTTATTCCTTTCTACATTCGCAAGGATGATGTGCTTTTATGGGGACTGGTCTCTCCTGACAAACTGTCCAAAGTACGTGAGACAAAGTCTCAGAGTCCTTGTTTCTAGGGAGCATTCTGGTGACGTCTCTGTCAGAAGCGTCAGTGGGACTTCACAGTGAAATCTTGACAACGTTGATCTTCCCGTCATTTATCACGATGGTGTCTATTGGAGAGACAAAAGAGGGCCGGATACAACTAGAATGGGTCAAATTCATTAATATGTGCATTTACTCGTGTCTCTAGGTTTCATGTGTCAGCTTGTGTCACCGGAGATGGGTCTAACACGTCTGATTAAGCAATGCTGGGATACAACAGTAATGTATATTTAATGAAGTTGAAATGCAGCGCTCCAGTCACGTAATATAGAGGAGGCAAAGCAATGATTTAGCGAGTAAGGAATTTGGCACTTTCACACACACACAAACCCCTCCCACCGCCACCCTTCAACAACCTTCCACAAGAAGGTCCAAAACATATTCCCTTTACTCAGGCATTCAGAAATATGTTCATGAAGGGGCTGCTTGTCCTAGTTTCCTAGTCTGCTCCAGCACAATACTGTACCCGGGTGGCTTTGAATAACACACATTTGTTTTCTCAGTTTGGGAGAATAACATCCACACCACAGTCTCAACAATGTTGATCGTCTCTCTCAGTCTCTGTCCCAGTTTCCGGTGTCTATCGGTGATCTTTGGCACTACTTTGCTGGTTGACAATCCTCAGATATTTTCTGTGTTCCCTCTGTTTGTGTCTTTGTCTAGTATTATGTATTTTATAACTTAAAAGCAGTTATGTTTTGAATTAATCCTATATTGCTATGACCCTAACTGATTGCACCCAGGGCATAGATTAAAGTTAAATTATTACACATAGGAATCACAGTGAATATACCGAAGACATTTTTAAGTAAAATATTACATTATGAAAGGAAAATTTGTCTACCCAAGGTCAACTGATCTGCTCACATGTAATTAGACTAGTGTTTGATCAAATAACCAGAAACCACAGCTTAGTCACATTAACACATAAAATTAACCACCATATACCTGCTTCTGTGGGAAGCTCTGAGGTTGTTTTTGTGGTTGGCCAGGTAATGACTGTAGGAGATATGGCTATTGAAATGAGCTCCTTGGTTTCAATGAGGTGATGCAATTCCCAAATGAAAGAGGCTGAGCAGTATAAAGACCATGTGAGACCTCTTCTTTTATAATGGACAACAACAGACATAAACTTGGAACGACACATTGTCGCCCTTCCTAGGACTGCTAACGAACCATTTTGTGCAGGTTCCGCGTTCTCTCTGAAGTGTTTGTGTCTGAGAAGCAAACCTCTGATTGGGGTCTTTCACACAGTAACTAATGACCCCTGGAGGACTGATTTATAATTTGAAGAGTACTTCAAATGTTAATTGGCAGCACCTAGGGTGTAGATTAAAGTATAATTATTA
This sequence comes from Echinops telfairi, assembly GCF_000313985.2. Lineage (NCBI taxonomy): Eukaryota > Metazoa > Chordata > Mammalia > Afrosoricida > Tenrecidae > Echinops > Echinops telfairi. Next base: position 2,663,607 of record NW_022103955.1, read on the forward strand.
TACATATGTATCACAGTGAATCTACTGAAATGATTGAAAGTAAATCATAGGTAATATAATCCACAGCCTTTCTCCATGATGAGGTTCAGCTCCAGCTGAGTGAGAGAAGCCTCTCTTCAATGGGGCATACCTTCTCCAGTTCACAACTGTCCTTCCCATTCTCTGCAGTCTCCCGAACATCGTAGCCATTGCCATTGGGCACCAGATTTGCTGTAATTTTTCTCATAGATTTGTAAAAACGAAAGTAACCTATTTGCTATATTAAGTCTTTATCAAAAGTAGGAAAATGAAAAGTAGACTTAAGGGAGCTGGGTATTTTAAGAAAAAAAATTACCAAATGAGTTGCCATTTTTAAAAAATGTCTATGCAGTTGATATGTAAAACAAAGTGAATCCATTTGGAAAGAAAATGATTTAGGACACTGGATTGTTTTGCTAACGATTGCTGGGGTATTATCTCCGATCCTCTTGCACTCTACTGCAATGCGTCCAGCCACCTGCAGTAACTGGAAAAATCGACAGACTCGTATGCAAACATGCAGTGACCTGCTGCAAGACCATGTTGGCTCCACTCTTCAAGGTGACACCAAGTTGGTAGAGAAAACTTGTTACAAGAGCAAGAGAAGAAACGGAGGCCATTTTCAAATTGTAAAGGGAAGATTCGTTGTTGTGCAGTGCCCTGGAATCACGTCTGACTCATATCAACTTTTTGCACAGCAGAAGAAAATCCTGCCTGGTCCTGCGCCATCCTCACAGGTGTTTCCCTGTGTGAGCCCATGGTTGCAGCTGCTGTGTCCATGCATCCAATCAAAGGCCTGCTTCTTTTTCATTGCCCCTCTGCTTTACCACGTAGCATGTCCTCTTCTAGGGACTGGTCTCTTTTGTAAATATGTCCAAAGGTCTTAAGACAAAGTCTTGCCATTCTTGGTTTTAAGGAGCGTTCTGTCTGTACTTCTTCCACGATAGATTTGTTTGTTCTTTAGCAGTGCATAGTGCTGTGAATATTTTTCCCCTAGCATCATAATTCAAATGCATCAGTCCTACCTTATTCAATGTTAAACTTCCACATGCACCCGAGACACTTGAAAATACCATGGCTTGAGTCAGGCATATCTTAGTCCTTAAAGTAACATCCTTGATTTGCAATACTTTGAAGAGGTCCCGTGCAGCAAATCAGCCCAACGCAATACATGGTTTGATCTGATTGCTGCTTCCATGAGCACTGATTGTGGATCCAAGCAAGACGAAATCCAAGACAACTTCAATCTTTTTTTCTGTTTATTGTGATGTTAGTTTAGTTGTAAGGCTTTTGGTTTTCTTTACATTGAGCTGTAATCCATACTGAGAGCTGCAATCCTTCACCAGCAAGTGCCTCAGATCTTCCTCCCTGTCAGCAAGCAATGTTATGTCATTTACATTTCAGGCTGTTAATAACCCTTCCTCCAATCCTGATGCCACATTCTTCTTCCTATAATCCAGCTTTTCTTATTTTCTATTCGTCATTCAGATGGAATAAGTACGTCGAGAGGATACAACTGATGTACACCCCTCCTGACTTAAAACCCTTGTTCTGTTCTCATAACTGCCTCTCGATACATGTGCAGGTGCTGCATCAGCACAATGAAGTGTCCTGGAACTCCCCTTATGGTCTAACAAGTCAAACCCTTTGCATAGTTAATAAGCCACAAGCAAATACCTTTCTGGAATTCTCTGTTTTCAGTCATGACTCATGTTATATCAGTAATAATTTCCCTTGTTCCCAGTCCTCTTGTTGAATCTGGCCTGAATTTCTGGCAACTTCCTGTCAAGGCAGTGTTTCAACCATTGTTGAATGATCTTCAACAAAATTTTACTTGCATGTGATATTAATTATATTACTCTATAATTTGTGCTTATATTGTGTGATATGCTTGACCAAGAGAACATAGTAAGTCACACTTGGAAACTTCTGGGGCTGATACCATCTGACTCAAGACAACCTACTGAAGTATGAGAGATAATATGGATGGAGTGTACAGATCAAGTTGACTTGAATTAGTTTGATCCCTCTTTCTTTGCTGAAATACTCTTAGAATTCACTCATACAATATTTCCCAAGTATCTGCTTGTATATAATAACAATGAAAAATTATATTAACAATAGGAATCAGGAATTGTTGATTTACATCTTTAAGTGTGGGTGTGACTTGCTGTGCAGCAATAGGTAACTGAAAGTCTCCAGTGTAAGATATCCTGGTTTTTACTTACTGCTTTCCTTCTAGACTGATAGTGTGTCTGAGTCCTGGCTTGTGGAGACCATGTCATTCACCTATCTTAATTCATCATGAATATTCATAGTGTATAAACACATAATCAGTTGGATTCTGTTGAGCAATATCCGCCCCCCCCCCCAGGGAAGAATATCTCCCTAAACCATTTCAACTATTATCTACGTGGTCCCTGGATCTAAAAGCCTCTGATCAGTCAAGTGTGAACTTTGTAATTAGGAATGGTGACTTTTTTACGTTTTACCAAGTGGATTTTCTTCATGCATGCAAAAGATATTTAAAAGAGGTCAAATAGTACTGTTTCACTTCAGAATTTCTAGGGTTTGCAGCATGGCTTTCCCTGACTGTAGCATGGGTGCAGGTGGAGGGGCATGGAGAGTGGAGAGAAGCTAGCTACCTGTGACCTTAAGCCTATGGGACCCACTGTCCACCATCGCGCTGCCAGTGCTTGAGAGATGTGACATTTGGTCTCATCTAAGCAACATTTTTTCCTGTCTTTGTTCTTTGCTCTCCACATCCTTGCATTTGATCTTCTTGCCTTCATCTCCGAGCTTTTGAGTAGAAAATGGACCAGGTTTTCCTCTCTTTTTCTGTCTCTCACCAAGCATGCACTCACTCACCCAGCGCAACCCTGAGGAATGTAGTTACCTCCCAGGAGACCCTGCGACTTTGCTCTATTTTCTGGAGTGCTCAACTGGGAGTCAATCTTGGAGAAAGTTGCTGCACTTCTATCATCAGCAAAATTGAAGAATTAATGAGTTCTTTGAACTTCTTTCTTCATCCAGGTTCTTACGTTCACATTAATTTATCTCCATTTCCTCTAAGCATTTCTCAAGAGGCAATTTGTTCCTCTCTCGAACACTCTTAGGTTACCTGGGTGCTGCCCAAGTGAGCCTGTTTTTTTTTGTTTCATGGATGTATAGGGATAGAGTTTGATCACACATTCAGTTTATCATTCTATTCTTAATTTGCTGTTTTCACTATTTTCTTAACTGTTCAGATGTGCCAATAAGTATCTATGAAGATTAACTCCAAGCTTGTAATTATAGTATTTAAAAAAGCAATTTATTTATCCATCATCGAGCTTAGCTTCACACTAATCAGCTTGATTACATAATAACTTTTTTCATAGCTCCACAAAGGCATTGAGTTCAAACAATGCCTTTACAAGATCTGATTCCATTGTTCCACACAAGTAAGCTGCGTTGCTATCAAAGAAGGCCATCGGTTTCCTGTCCAGGTCAGCAGGCCCCACTTTAGGGGCGATCTACCCAGACAGGAAGCTGCTCCCTTCCTCTTCCTCCACCTGGTTTCCACCCCAGGACTTGGCTCCGGAAACAGCCTCTTTGGGTTGAAATCCCTGCTTCAGCTGGTGTGGCCATGGTGTTCTGAGGGACTCTGGGGCCTCCTGGGGCTGCTGTTCGTGTCGACTAAGGTCGTGGCTCTGCACAAAATCCGGTCACCGAAAGAAGCACTCCCACACTCGTGTTTATCTCCTTCCTCTTCCTGAGTCCCAGCCTGGCGAAGACAGCACAAATGCTATCAAAGTTCTGCTTCTTCCTCTGCAGATACGCATGGGAACAAATTGTGAATATAAAGACATTAAACAATGAGCATTATTTGATATAGAATTAGGTTTCAGTCCTGAGCAAACAGCTGGACAAAATACATCTTAATCTATCTCTCATTTAAACGCATATCTGGTTGCACCAGCCTTTATGAATTCCACCCCACCCCACCAGGCACCAGCTGGAGAAAATGATATCTTTCCTGAAAGTAAATTACTTTTTTCCTTTTCCTGGGATGTATTCCCACCCATCGTCAGTGCTACGGTGGCTTTCAAAGGGTGATCTGTGCCCTATTTCTGGTTAGGTTGGCAGCAGTTACCAGGCGGTGCTGCTGCTCAAAGCCTGTGTGTCCAGGGTGCCACAGGAGGGGCATGCATTGCCCCCTGTATACCCTCCCCTACACCAGTCAACAGAATTTGGCATTTAGCTGCCTGTTGGCCCAGGCCTTTCTGATATCTGGTGCTGTGTTAATTGAATCCTTAGCAGAATAGGCAGGGAACAATTACATGAAGAAAGTCCTCCGTGTGATATTTACATGTCATTAATAAAGTAAGAGGGGGGGTGGAATCCAAGTGGAAGCAGGCACCAAGTCTCCCTGTTGCTTGAGCCACCGAGGGCAGGCTGTGAACTGGACTTTTGGGTTTTCTGTCTGGAGTCAGACACATGGCTGAGAAGAGAGTGGAATGGTCTGTGAGCTCTTTCCCGCTTTCCTCCTGCCCCATGATCAGTACCAGGAGATTCCCAGAGCATCCTGATGTTCCATGTCTCTCAGATAAAGGGAGAAGGCACCCTTGTATTCATGTGAAAGTGTGTATCAGTGTTTACCTGGATAAACCCTTTGCTAAGAAGTGGTCTGAGTAGCGCTGTACACCTCCTGGCCCTACTGGAGCCCATAACCAAGGGACTGTCTGAAAAACCCACCAAAAGAAAAGAGTGAGAAACAACAGCACAGGGTGAGCCTAGGATGAGCAAGTCGTGGAGCAAGTGTTTAAACCCGGTCTACAAACAAAGAGATCAGTGTTTCCAACCCACTCGGCGTTGAACAAGTAGTAAAACTTGGTTATCCGCAGCTGAGTGGTCACAGTATTCTAAATCCTGTGATTTACATAAATCAGGTCACCTTTACAGCTTGGTGGCAACTAAAAATAAGTTACAATCTCCAAATTGTATTAGTATTAGTGTGTAAAGGGTCTGACTTTCATTCCAGACTATCTACCTCCTCCTGGGATCTAAGAGGCTTGTGCTCTTTGTGTGGTGTTGTTTTCTAGAGATGTAAAAGAACATAAGAGGGCAGAAGTAGTTCAGTGAGTGGTAGTTGAACTCCCACCTTCCATAGAGGAGACCCAGGTTTGATTTCTGCCCCTTATGTACAGATACCACCTCTCAGTCGGAGCTCGTGTGTTGATATGATGCTAGACATGTTCTTGTGGATTATCCAGGCCATCACAGACTAAGAAGAAAGCTATGGCGATCTGGGTTTTAAAATCCTATGTACCATAATCATCACAGTGGCCTGATCCCATGGTGCCTGAAGGCCATGAGTCAGGAGCTGGCTCTGTGGTCGCTAATAGGAGATAACTGCTCTCAAGTTTTGTCCCCCTACAGATTCTGGAGTAATTCAAGGAAATGGAGTTTAATCTGTGCCTCAGCACAATAAATGCATAAATAATAAGAAATATATGGGTGGGTATTGTAAATATGTCCAATATCTGTTTGTGCCTACTGGCTTACAAGCTTTTCTGCCTATCTATCCTGGTAATGTCCCTTACACGAGACTCTAGTGAGTAGAGGAACATGCAGTGCATATTTTGCTTTCCTCGTATGGCTGGGTGCTCAATTCTGTGCAATGGTTATAATTATTAAGCATCACAATAGAGTAGTGTACTGTAAATATTCAAGTGATAGTCTGAGAACACCCTGAAAATCATTGCAGTTGCTAATTATAAATGCAGACTACCATAGCCTCGATTTCCTTCTATTCTTCTTACATCCTGCAGATGGCCAAGCTTAGGAACTCATGTCAGATTCCTTGAAACATCAGCTGGTGGTTTAATGAGTCAGTGTTGTTAGGAGTTTGGGCTGTGGTAGAATCAAAGGGTCTCAACCGTCTTTAATCACAGTGTAAAGTCTAGTTCTATCAGGCATCCTCAAACTATGGCCTGTGGGCCACATGTGGCCTGCAGAGAACATATATCTGGCCCGCCGTGTGTTTTTGCCCCGTTTGTATTTTTACTTCAAAATAAGATGTGTGCAGTGTGCATAGGAATTTGTTCATAGTTTTTTTAAATTATAGTTTAAAAACGGGTCTGAGGGACAGTGAACTGGCCCCCTGTTTAAAAAGTTTGAGGACCCCTGCTTCTGACAGGGCAAAATGGTACTCTCCTCAGGCCCTGGTTTTTGTGCCTTGTAGTAGAGAACTGAAGAACTCCAGGAAGATAAATAGGTCACCCTTCTTATTCCTATCACTAGTTCTGTTATAGTTTTTCCCACATCCCAAAGCCTCCTTCTTTCTTCCAGAATGACTCCCCAGAGATGCTTGGAAATTGTAAGGGGTGACTACTGCCTCCGCTGAGAGATGAGAGTAGGTAGAAAGCATGTGGACTTGACCTAGAACAGTCCTTTGTATTCCTAGGTATTTTATTCTTTCAGGTGCTACTGTAAAGGAAATTGGTTCCTTAATTTCTTTTGAGAAGGCTCATTGCTGATGGACAGGCTGGTTTGTGTGTGTGCTGACTTTGTTCACTGCCACTTTGCTGACATCATCTGTCAGCTGCACAGGCTTTTGTACGGCATCTCATGTACGGGTTTTCTACATATGGGCTGATGTCATCTGCAAAAAGGGATAATTCTCCTTCCTTTTCCCCAATTCGAATACCTTTTATATGTGTCTGTTGCCTACGTTTTCTGGCCAGACCCTTCAGCATCATGTTAAGTAGCAGTGATAAAAGTGGGCATCCTTGTCCTTCCTGTTGCTGATCTCAAATGGAAAACTCAATATTTCCCCATGAAGTATGATGGTAATTGTGGATTTCTTATCAGGGCCTGTCTTAGTCTTGGTCGCTAGAGGAGCAAAACTTATATGCTACATGCACAAACACATGTGCACACCACACCTATAGAGAGAGATTATTCCGAGGAAATGATAGTGAAATTAGTGGTGGTGGTGGTTGAGGAAGCAGGATGGCAGGTCCTATGCCCTTAGGTCAGACAGCAAGCTGGTGACCTCATGAGGTGGGAGGGGCTGGTGAATTACAAGTCTACAAATGAGGTGGCAAGATGAAGATGTCTGCAGGCTTACATGCCAAGGACAAGAGGTCAGGCAATGAAAAGAATGCAGAGATTACAGAGAGCTAGGTTTGCTAGAACATCCATTTCTGTACAGGATGCAGGCCACAGGCCCAAGTAAATCCCCCTTTTAGCTGATTAGCTGATCACATTGCTTTATGGAAGAGCATCCAGTCCAGAATCTGTCTGACCACAGAGAGTTATAACCTGGTGGTGATGACAAATAGCCACCATCACAGATACCTTTGTCAGATTGAAGATAGAACAATGGTTTTCAATAGTAAAATTCAAGGCCAACTCTCCAAAAAAAGGTGTGGTGATCACCTGCCATGAATATATACTACAATCATGCAGCCTCAATCCTTCTTGATGGTACCACCTCCCACCATCCCCCATCAACTACTTAAAGTGGGCTCCTACTCAGTGATACGACAGGCCAGAGAAGATCTGCTCCCCAAGGTTTCCAACGCTGTAAATCCTTATGGGAGAAGAAGACAGCGTCACTTCCTCCCACTAGGTAAAGAGTATTTTAATTGTGCTTTTCCAAGTCCTGAGGAACATAGGTGGCCAATGGTCCGGACCCGACTACACATTGAAATAAAGTAACAGTGCAAGTTTCCTACAAAATCTATAGTCAGGTGTGGAACATTAAGTTAAAACAATTACAGATGCAAATCATTCCTACCACATATGCAATCTAAGGCTCTCCTCCACTCTTACCACCGTAGCAGCACCAGGATGATAATGCTTGGCCAAGGCTTCCTCGGAAGGAGAGCACTTAGAATCTGCATTAGTTATGAGCCTGACTGGTTACTCATTCACAATAGGACCTAGAATGCTACGTGGAAGGCTTCAGTGGTACTATGGTCCTTCCGGCCCTGGTTAGAGGGCATGCTATAAGGATAAGAAATAGTTGAAATTGAAAGATTAAATTGGTTAAGTGGTGCATATGGACTCATGTAGCCAAGGTAGCTCCCCAAGTCCTTGGTTAGAGGTCTTTTATTAGGGTCTTGTAGGGTGGTAACCAAGGGAGTCCTGGAGTGTACTGGTTTACATGTTGGGTTGTTAACCACATGTCAGCAGTTCAGTGAGTTTGGGGGGGAGGAGTTGGGAACTGGCATCTGATTGGTCAGTCACAGGGTGGCTCAGCATGAACATCAGTCTTCTGTGCATCCTAGAAAGAGGTTTAGAAAGATGGCTTTTTGTCAACATCCAAGGTGTTGACAGGAGTCTTTTCAGCCAGGGAAAGGTCAGATTGAGCACATACCCACATCAGTCAGTACTGTTTTCAGCCAACAGGAAGCTGGTTGCTTTGTGAGGTCTCTTCATGGAGTTTGAGTGAATGTATAAGTTATGGGGGAATCCTGGAGCCCATTCTTGTTATTTCTACCCCTGCTGTTTCTGTCAGGAAGTGGTTACACCCCAAGTACCTCCTGCTTTGGCTTTGTTCTCCCAAACAGAGAAAAGGACTTGGGTGCATGGTAGTTGATTTGTTTAGTGTGTCAGATAGCAGAGGAAGAAATGGGGAGAAGAAGGTGGGGCCGGAAGTCATACAGTATATAACTGTTGGGGGGCTTAGTTCCACGAGGGAATGGCTTGTGATCCAATGAAGGCTCTTTCAGGGAAACAAATAATGCTGCACATGATTTTCTTCTGAAGAACTCAGCATGTGTTCCCCGATTCCCAGGTCTGATCCTTCTCCCCTCCCCCCTGTCTGAGCCACTTTGCTCTCAGACCAAGGACGCTGCTGGGGATTCTGGGGCTCAGCGAAAGACCTGAGCCCTAGTGGGTGGACAGTGATATGGGCCTTTGCATTGGTGGTGGTGGTGGTGATGGTGGTGGCGGTGGCATGTGGGCTCCATTATTGCTACCACCTGTTAACCTCTTCCAGTTCTTGACCTGATGCAGTGCTCTCCCTAAGGGCTCCCCTCTGGTTCTAGGAGAATTCTTATGGGAAGACTGTGGTCTAGCTGGTCTGGGCGAAGTGAAGGGCACATAGCCTGTGACTTGGAGCCTGGACTGCAGCCACTGATTCCAGTTAGTCCTCTTTGCCTCTTGTTAGCTCCGAGACCTTCGGTAAGCTACTTACTCTGTGCTGACATTCCTTTCTGCATCTGTAAAATGGGGAGATCCAAGGGACTGTGTTAGTGTTAAAAAGATACCCCAGCTCAAACATAATTGAAGAAGAAAATATATTAAGTGGTAAAGAAGGCAAAATCAACACGTAGACACAGACACATCATCCAGGAGGAGGAAGCCATGAGCACAAGGTCAAAATGGCATCCTAGGATTTGCAGGTGTGGTGCTTGGTAAATAAGGCCTAGAACAAAGGAAACTGTCACAAATTCATGATTGGCTGTAGATCAGTACCTACAGAGGCGGGACCAGGACCATCATTTGGACACATACATTATGGTAGATAGACAAGCTTAAAAGATTGGTCAGGGGCCTTCAGATCAAAGCAGTCAGGGCAAGACTGACAGGGCATGACTCCGACTATGCGTTCCTAGGAGCCCTGGTGCTGTAGTGGTTACACACACGTGGGGCTTCGATCCACGTGGTCAGCAGTTTGAAACTCCCAGCAGTTCCTCCTGATTGGGCTTTCCACTTGCATAAACAGTTACAGCCTCAGAAAGCCACAGGGCCTCACGTTGAGTCAGCATTGGCTCCAGGGCAGTGAGTTTGGGTTTGGGACTTGGTACCATCTCCAGTATGGTGACCTTCATGAGTCTGCATCAACTCAATGGCAATGAGGTTTGCATTGCACTCTGCCTGAGGACAAGATTACCTCCATCCTTGGTTAATGATTAAGATTAGAGAAGGCTAATTTAAGTGGGGACCCTGCAAATGTATTTCTGGCTGTCACTACCAGTCTTGGGTGCCCCAATGGGATAGTGGTTAGGGTTGAGCTGAGATCTGCAAGGTCAGCAGATTGAAACAATCAGCCACTGATGGAGAAAGATGGGGCTTTCTACTCCCTTAACAGTTACAATCTTGGGAACCCACAGGGACAGTTCTACCCTGTCCTATCGGGTTGCTGTGAGAGGATAGTTACTCGATGGCGGTGAGTACAGCCATCTATAACCCTTTGCAAACTGTGGTGCTCAGGAGTTAAGCTCTAGGACAGTGCTGACCTAGTGGGTAGGTGTGAGACTTGCTCGAAATTGTGTATGTGAAAGAATTAGCACTGGGCCAGCACATGGATTACAGGCCTGCCCATCAGATGTTGGGGTTAGTAATCTTTAACTGAGTAGGTTTATGCCACGGGCATCGTAGCTCTGTGCTTCCTTGGTCCACAAAACAACTTCAGTTCTCACTCTATTGTCCTTTGTGCTAATCCCACAAGTGCAAACACAGGGATTACCCTCAATTCTCACAGTGAACCTCCATGTCCTGTCCCACCCCACCGCTGCAGCTTTGACAAGTAATTCTAGAAACAATTTGAGTTAGTTAATTGTGACAGCCTGGCCGATAATCACATGTGGGGCTAATTGAAAGGCGGAGGGATAAATGGGTGGTGAGCCTTGCCTTTCTAGTTCTCGGGTCTCTTGTTTTGTGATGGTTGCACCAGGTGCAGCTGCCTTAGCAGTTCCCTGCTTCAGCTTGCAAGATTAACTTCCTACAAGACATCCCCAAGGAGAAGCTACATGGATCTATCCTGATGCAGCCCTCGGTGCTGGAGCAGCCGTGTGGAGACCCCTGCTAGTGCTGAGATGCTTGTTCATTCACTGACTCAGCTTTCCTCCTGGAGTCGGCATCATCGCCTCTGTTTTGTGAGGTGGAGAACTTTGTGGACTGGTGTTGGGTTAATGGGTTAATGTTGGACTTGTGGGCTTGGGCAGCATTGGGTTGGGATGTTTTCGTGATGCACATTTTCTTTACATAAAACTCTCCCTTATACATGAGTTGCTGTGGATTTGTTTCTCCAAAGTACCCAGACTAATACACAATTCCTTCTCCTCTAGTGTGTAACTGGGAAAAGACGTATTGTTGAAATCAAGTTTAGATGGTACTTCCAGCTTCTGGGCAAGGACCCTTTTCAGCTCAAATTCTCTCTGAGGTCATTTACATCTATAATTGCTTCATCGCAACCGTCTAAATGCTTGCACCAAAAATCACCATTTATGCTCCATGAAACAAACTGCTTTAAAGTCATCTTTCAGCAGCTCTTTTTGTGTGTTTACTAAATTACTTATTCTACAATAAACCTGATGAGAGGCATGCTTCATTATTCTTGAGTTCTACCCCAGCAGAAATATAATAATTGTGGAGTCAAGCACTTTTGGATGCTTGCATGTTTCATTCATCTTTTAATTACTCCCCAGCTCAATATATTCCTTTACCCTGAAGCTGCCCCCCCATCCTTCCCACCCCATCCTGCTGTGTCTGAGTCAATTAGTAGAGAAAATAAACCTTTCCTAGACTCGGCGGCTTTCATCATACACTCTGAAGGACTTCAAAATCAGGAAAATAGAAAAGCATACAGTAGCACATAGCAGTTCAAACCAAGAACTCGGAGCTCAGACAGACTGTGTCACATGGCCTTACACATTGTTTCATAAGTCCCCATCCAAGGCTAACTACAGAACAGGAACTTTTAATCTGTGGCTTAATAGCTGTTTATTGTTAATGAGGAAGAAAGAGATGGTCTGAGTACTGATGCTCGCTATGAAGGGGTGTCACATGGAGGGGAAGTGGTGTGGCTGTCCCAATGGCTCTGGCTCAGCATTCCCAGAAGAAAGAGACTGCCACAAGGGACAGGGTGGGCCATCTAGCAGCCCTTTGGGCACAGATCAGATCAGATAAACAGAGGTGCTTTTCAAAAGCAAAGCAAGCAAAAAGCAACAAAGTCTTTCATGAAGGTGTTCTGCCTGAGAGCAGGTTGTCAAGGTCGGTATCCACTTCAGTGGGTTTAGTTACCATCAAAAAGCTGGGAGTATTGGCTCTGGACCTTGAACTCTCAGCCTAGGATGGTGGTCTTTCTTCCCCTCTTCATAATATAACACCCCCAACCTAGCTTCTCTGTATTCTGGGACCACTGGCTTGTCATCCTTCTTACTTGAAGTATACAAGATAATATTGTGGTAGAAAATCAACCTGGAAATCTTAGTGGCTTAGCACAATAATAGTCCCCCGCCCTCTCTCCCTTCATATACTGGTGGACCAATGTTTGCCAAAGTGGGCAGTACTGCCACCTGGGTGGCCCTGGATTGATCCAGGGGGCCTGCAAAAGCAAGTAACTATACTTTATGGGCTATACAAAAAAAAAAATGAATTGCCAGGGGAAGCTGAGTAATTTTAATTTTTTTCTGAAAAGGGTGGTAGGTCAATTAAGTTTGGGACCCTGTGCCTCAGAGGTTCTTCAAATACAGCATTCCTTCATATGTCTCCTATTAAATGAGAACCCAGTGCTTGGGGCCTATCACTCTGTGCTCCATTATCTTTGCGTCCTTGTCTGTAGTCTCACAAGTACAAAAGAGGAAAAATCAGGGCTTATCAACTGAGACATTTATGAATAGTCCTGAAGGCAGGATGACCATTCAACCCACATTTCATCAGAGAGACTCAGTCTCCTGGCCCTATCCTGAGTGCAAGGACCTGGTAAATGTCATTTTGCTGGGTGCCAGGTCAAATAATGCACACAGAAGAGCTTCCAATGGCCTTTGAAATCCTCAGTATTACAGACAATTCTTTTCTCGTATGACTTCAGACCAAGGTTCTCACTAATGAATGCACTTCTTTCTCCGCGATGATCTTGAACAGTTTGAAAAAGCGCATTGAGGCTCTGAAGAGTCAAGTGAAATGTTCACAGTCCCAGAGTTAATTGAAATGGTAGAACCACTTCATTTTTCCTGCTCCCCTGATATGGACACCAGTCTAGAGCTTTGGTGAAGTGCCAGGATAGAGTAAGGAGATGGAGGCCAGTCGATGTGGTTTTCCGGGGTGTTTGAAGAAACAGAGCAACAATTACCCAGAACTCTCAAGCTTGACTGATTTAGTAGGTGACTTAGGGAGTTTGGTTTTGGAATGGTTATTTTGTTTGATATCTTAGCAGACATATAATACAGGAGGTTTGTAAGGAAACTAAGTCAATAGTGTATTAATCTTTTTTATTATATGGATAAATCTTTTCATAATCAACTTTTTTTAAAACTAAGGAGGTCTGCTGGCACAGTGGTTATGCATTGGGCTGCTAATTGCAAAGCCAGCAGTTCAAAACCAGCAGCAAGCTCTGCAAGAGTTACAATTGTAAGGAGTTACAATCTTGGAAATTCACAGGGGCAGGTCTACCCTGTCTAACACACCTGTCCTATAGGGTCGTTATAAGTCAGAATACACTCAAGGGCAGGGAGTTTGACTTTTCTATAAAAGGAGGTCTATGTATGAGGAGGAATCAGGACCCGCCCCCCCCCCCCCCCCCCACACACACACACACCCTCCTTCCCCACAATCCTCTTCTACTTGGGTGGAGACATCTCAGGCTTTATTTGTCTGATTGGATCTCCAAGGAAGAATACCAAGTGAAAAATTAGGAAGGCTATGTTCTTGTTGACAAACTTCATTCATGCCATCACTTTGTGGGTGGTGGCAGCAAATCATGGACAAGTACTCATGTCAATGGAGTAAAATCTGGTGGACCAGTGCGGGAACTTGGCAACCCTACTGTAACACACACAAAACCAAACGTAGATGAGGGCATAGTACTGAGTCGGGGCTTCCAGTAAGATCAGAGTTGTTACTTCATTTCTACCATTATGTATAAAGTAATTGCAGAAGGAGGAAAGGACAATAGCGGATAAAGTAAACCAAAACTAAATCCATTTTTAATGAGTCAACTCGGACTCGTGATGACCCTATATCACGGTAGCCCATATCCTCTAGGGGCTTCTTGGCTAGAGTTTCGGCATAAACATTTCACCAGACCTTATTCTGCGGGCCTCTACATGAGTTTGAACTGTCAACTTTTAGCTCAGCAGCCAATAGAAAATTGTTGCATCCCTCACCTCAGGCTCCTAAAAGTAGAGTTAAAAAACAAACAAAAACAACACGTAGCATGATAGTGTGGTCATTACATAATCTGGTGTCAATTTGGGACTTGAGAGGATTAAGAGTGAAGGGGTGGAATCTAGTCTGTCATTCAGGTCACAGTCAATGAGGCCTCTGTGGGCATGGCCTTCCCCTGAGGAGTCTGGGAAAACTCTGGTATTTCATTCCTCGGAGGCAGGGCATACTCTCACTACTTCACTCCCTGAGAGACACTCTACTGACAAGACAGGTGTCACTACATTGATAGACCTCATGCCCTGGGAACTGGATGAGTCACATGGAGACCCCCACCAGCACTGAGATGCTTCTACCTCCACTGGATCCAAAAGACTTTGCACCACTGGCCTGTGATCTTCCTGCATTTTGCATCATTGCATGTATTTCTTGAGTCTCAAGAGGACTTTATAGATTGGTATCAGATATAAGGGCTATTATGGACTTATGAACTTGATCTGGACTGGGCTGGGGCATTTTCTCAATATTCAATTGCTATTGTATATAAACCTTTTTCTTATATACATATGAGTATCTATGAATTTGTTTCTCTAGTCTATCCGGTCTAACACAGATAGCAAAAACCAACGTACTATATTCTGAACACCTTTGAAAGGTTAGCATTTGAGAAGCTATTTTCGCTTTTGAAATAGTCTGAGATTATGGGGTGAAAAAGGGTGGGTGGAGCCTGAATGCCTATAGCCTGTGTTCAGGAAATTAGTATGGGACATTATTTTCAAGGGCAGAGAGTTCCATGGGACAGTCAGTCATACAATGGAATACTATATAGCAGGGAGAGGAAATGAAGCAGAGTTACAGGCAACAGTATGGATACATGTCAAAAACATGGTATTGAGCAAAGGTTTCATGTTGCAGTGTATATCATTTGGGGGTGTCGTGGACTACACACTGAGCTGATAACCACAAGGTCAGAGATTTGAATCCCTTGGTTACTTTGTGGGAGAAAGAGGAGGCTAACCACTTTCATCACGATGAAGGGGCAGTCCTCCTCTGTGCTGTAGGCTCACTGTGAGAATGGCAATGGCTTTGGAATAAAACCCTGCAAAGCAGATAGTTCTATATATTGTTTATAGATATATGCATACGTAATGCATTGTTTGTAGATATGTGCACAAGCAATATATTGTTTATAGACATGTGGACATATAATATATTGTTTATATATAGGTGCCATGTAACATATTTTTATAGTATATGCTCATGTAATATATTGTTCATAAATATGTTCAGATATGAGATATTATTTATAAATATGTACACATGTAACACTTGCCTAGAAATATACATGAGGCTAAGAAAAGTCAAAATTCCAGATCGCAGTTACCTCAGGGTGAGATGGGAATGGGTTATATAGGAGGTGGGAAACAGCACAAATATTTTCTTTGTGATGGGCAAGAAAAATTTAATGTTTGCTAGATTAGTGTCTGTATATTCTTTGATGTTTGAAAAATGTTCTAACAACTGTGAGAGAAGTCAGGAAAAAAAGAATAATTTATAAATGAAAGACAACAGAACTATTGAGGTGAGGCAAGATTCTCATGGAAAGAGCCCCTTATGATGGTGTATCCAAATTATGAGTATCTTATCACGCACATTTGCCTCACAGTAAAAGACGGTTTAAATGTGACATTTATAAATTGGCTTTTCTGATGAATCAAATACTTCATATGTCTAACTCTTTCACTTCAAGCAAACACAATGCTAGTCACAAAGTAGAAACTCTCTTGTGGATGATTCATTATGGGCAATTGATACGTTTTCTTTTCGGGGCTCTTTATCTAGGCCATATTGTCAATACTTAAATGTCAAACAAAGAAGAAGAAGGCCAGGTGCAAGCTCTTTGAAGGAGCTAATGAATCCAAAAGGAGAAGGCAGACTTCAGGATTAACAGAAATAGTGTACTCAGTTTTGGCCCATAGTCATCCTTAAACACTTACAAAAGCAGATACTTGTGTTGTTATAAAATGAGAAGACTTCGGTCCTTTTACAATTTTTCTTTAGATGTTTATTGATTAACATCTTACAATCTTAGCAATACAAAGAGCTTCTATAACTTTCAGCAGAGTTGTATATTTGTAAAGGGGCTCTTGAGGTGCTTCTGACTCTGAGCAACCCTCTTTGCAGCGGAAGGAGCCCCTGCCTGTGCTCCTCCATCCTTATCACTGTTACACGTTTCAGCCCATTACTGGGACCACGGTGTTAATGCATCTCTTTGTCCCTGCCCCTCTACCTTACCAAGCATGACGCCCTTCTCCAGCGACTCCTGGTCCACTTCCAAAGTCCATGAGATGAAGTCTTGACATCCTCCCTTCTGAAGAACTTTCTAGCTGCATTTCTTCCAACAGAGTTGTCCATTTTCTGGACATCCATGTTATATTCAATATTCCTTGCCAATATCATACTTCCAAGGCATCGATTCTCCTCTGGTCTTCCTGATTCATTGTCTGCTTTTCACATAGATTTGAATGGGGCCAGTGGAAACCGAATGACATAGTTCAGGCAGAGCTTAGTCCTCAAAGAAATGGAACTTTTAACAGAGTTAATTTGGTATCTGTAATTAAATACATGGTATGCAAATAAAAATGGACATAAAACCAATTCCCAACATGTGAAGCTCACTCTTTTTCATTTTTTCATCTCTATGGTGCTGTAGTGGTTATGCGTTGAGATGTGATCTGATCAGCAATTCAACCACCAGCTAGGCCCTCAAGAGCCAGGTGGAGCCTTCTACTCCCACAGAGAGCTGCAGTCTGGGGAACCCCCAGCAGCAGTCTTACCCTGTCCTATAGGGCCACTCTAAGTCAGCATAGACTCCGTGCCAGTGACTTTGGTTTGGGAGTATCAATCCCTCACATGGCATTTTCTCCTTTTGACTCTGACTATCTGGAGTTAGGTCAGACCTTACAAGTTAAAAGGGCACAATCCTTAACCATGATCTTCAGCCAGCCAGACCTGAATCTTCACCAATTAAAGAACTGAAGTCCTCTGACAGCCACATAGGCAGACATCAGCCCCTGAGGTCTCATTACCCACTATGGATTTGATAACTAGTTAGAAGGACTAACGGAAGTCCACAGAAAGTGCTATAAATTTATAAAGGCGCATGATAAATTTAATGTCACCACAATAGAACATGCTTGAAAAATATACAGGTGATGTCCGCAGTGGAGCGTGCTTGCTCCTCCCAGAGACGTGCAACCTTCCTATCTCTATATATCAACAATATAGAAGCTTAAAGGAACGTCTGTGTCCAGACCTAAATTGGTTTCATTGCATAGTCACGGACAATTGAATTAATGATTATGTGTAAGAATGGAATGGAGGCACCCTTGTCTGATATACTTGAACTTCATAAGGGAGACAAGAGAATCATCACTAGCATCAGATTGTGTCTAATTCCTATGAAACAGCCTAGGCACACCTCCACTAGCCTTTTTTTTTTTTTTAATTAATTCATTTAAAGGACGGCACCTCTCATTCCCATGGTGTGCTACTTCTCTGCTATGGTCAGTAACTTGGTACAATGGTCACACAGAACTTAAAGACAATATTCACATTTATGGGTGTTATCAGGGAAGTAAAAGCCTACAATTTAGGTTCAGAAATTCTCTGAATACAGTTCTTCAATCAAGACAGCCTCCACTTACTGACAGCCACAAGTACGCTTTCTACCCTACTCAGGCAAGTGTAACAAAACTCTTGGCTCTAGCAGTAAGTACTCAGAGGCACCCTCCTCCCCCAGGAAGCTTACCCAAAGGCACTCAGCTTTCTCACTGTAGGTCTGAAAGCCCATTGCTCTGCCTCATGCTTGCTGTTGCTTTGGCTGACTCCTTTACTCTGCCACTCATACTTGCAATCTCTCATCAACTTTGGTGTCTCAGCACTCTGTCTCCTGTGTCTAGGAGGCTCAGCACAGTGATCTTGGATCCAAAGGCGGTACTCCCATCCACGGCTCTCATTTCTTGAGGATAGTGAGATTTCCTTTGCTGACTCTCAGCTGACTTATTTTAAGCCTAACAGAATGATAAAACTGTCCCTTAATTAGAGTTCTATACATCTGACATGTCTCCTAATTAGAGTTCTATACATCTTATTTGGAAGGTCCTACAAAAGTGCCCAACTTGCTTACATTGTTAGCAAGCACCTCATGTTTGTATAATCTCACCCAGTCATTTGGTGGGAGTTACAAAGATTATTGCTAGAACGGCCATGTCAAGTGATTCACGGCATGGCAATATTCATGATTGTTTTCTAATAACCAATAACTAATTCCTTTCTGAGATTAGTTGACAGGTGTAATGTTTGGGGGCCCCACACATTTGGTATGTTTACGTGTTACCTGGATGTTTTAAAAAGCAAATCTTTGTTGCTTGAGAAATTACAGTGGCTATTTTTCAGGAACTGACAACAAAGGCCAAATGGAGGTCCATCTGACTGCGGGTCAGTTATTACACATATATAAAGGGAAATTCATAAACAAGCCAAAATACACTTTTATTTCATATAGAGGGATACCTTGGTGGTAAAAGTCGGTTCATTCCAAATTGGTCTTCAAACACCAAAAAGTTTGAGAAGTGAACATATTTTTCCTGTAAGGAATAATGGAAAAGTAAATAATTAGTTCTGAGGCCCAAAAACCACACATAAATTCACAATGAAGGCTTCTCTTTTCTCAAATATAGATACGGAGTTGTTTCCGATTTGTCTACATAATAGTAACTTCTCAATCTCTTCGATGAGTTTTTTGTTTCATCGTTAGTGATCTCATAACTTTTGCCACGTTAGCTGCTTTACTCACATTCTAAAAAATGTTTAAACCTGTTAATCACGTCCATGTTGTACAACCATGTTGTATTCAGCCACCAAATCTCATAAGCAGCCATCTGATTCATATTTCACAATGATTTTTTTCTTTAAGTCTATCATAATTCCCATAGTTTTCCTAAGCTTTATTGCTGGTATCACTAACTTTCTTTAGAACTATGTGGTTGCATTATTTTATTCAAATACAGTGCAAAAGAACACCCCACACTGATAAAAGTTTTCATGCACTAACAGGAGCTAGCTTTGCTGTCTAAGCGAGGGCAGCGTTTAGACTGAAGCACCACCCCATTGTGTCCCTGACCCCTGACTCACTCTCGGCCAGTGCAGCTTTTTTCAAGTCAGATTTTTAGTTCCACTGTTGAGCAAAGTTACTAACACTAACAGAGTTTTAGTTTAACTTTGCAGATCGAGTCGTGGGAAGTTCAAGCTTGGGTTGTTCCCCAAGCGAGGTCTCACTGTGGTCTTTGTTAGAGAGCCAGGCTTCTTTAGCTTGAGGCAAAGGCTTCCTTTTCGCGAGAAAGTGAAAAGAGTTAAACATGAAAATAGACAAAAGAATATACACCTTTTGAGAAGGACACTAAGTCAGACATTATCAATTTAATGTGTTTGGTTAGAGGCGGTGAAAGGGTTATGATGCAGCGGGTGACACGGTTCACGAAGCCGAGCAAGTTCCGGCAAATATACCCGCATCACTTCCACACAGAGTCTGAGAGAGAACATCATTTTAAACATGCCAAACCCAAACTAAACTCACTACAATCCAGCCAACGCCACCTCATAGCAACCCTCTAACACAGGGTAGAACTGCCCCTGGGAGTTTCCAAAGCTATAAGTGTTTATGGAGTAGAAAGCCTCATCTTTCTCCTGATGAGAAGCTGGTGGTTTTGACCTGCTGACCTTGTGGGTCTCAGCCTAATGTGGCACTAAGATGCAACAATGGAGTCATTGTTATAGTGTTTGGTTGAAATTTTAAAAATAAAGAGCTTTTATTGAGAGGGAAGGCAATTTGCAAATCAGAAACACAAAATCTAGAAGAGTTCTAGGAATGTCATTACATACTTGATATGCAAATTACCTTCGATGACATCAATGAATCTGTTTAAAATAAAAACAAAAGAGGCTTATTGAGGGTTATAAAAAGTCTGTACTAGGAAGATGCCGAAATTCACAGATTTAAGATGGCTGCTCTGGTGGACAATGAGGAAAAAAACAGCTAAAGCAGGAACTACAAAATCATAATTGTCTGAAAGACCACCAGGGGAGCTGAAAAGACAAGATAATTAAAAAGATGGATTTAGCAGGGACAGGTGTCTAACGTATAAATGGAAATATGTGATATATTAAGGGTGGGTGCTTTTTAGTTTAGTACAGAATGGTCACAGGACAATGGACAGCTTTCTTTCTTTCTAATGTGCATCAGGGTTATATCCTCTCACCACACTTGTTCTATCTGTATGCTGAGCAAAGCATCAGAGGTGCTAGATTATATGAAGAAGAATGTGGCATCAGGGTTGGAAGAAGGCGTATCAAGAACATGAGAGATGTAGATGACACAACCTAGCTTACAGAAAGTGAGAGGACTTGAAGCACTTGCTGTTGAAGATAAGAAATTGCAGTCTTCACTATGGATTATTACTCAATGTATAGAAACCAAATCCTCCCAACTGGACCTATGGGTAGCATCATGATAAATTGAGGAAAGAATGAAGTTGTCAAGGATTTTGTCTTGCTTGGATGCACAATCAGTGCTCATGGAAGCAGCAGTCCAGAGAGCAAAGGAGGGATTTCCTTAGGTAAATCTGCTGCACAAGACTTCAGAGTATTGAAAAACCAAGATGTTACTTTGAGGACTAAGGTGTGCCTAACATGATAACTTCCATTGCCTCATACACACCGGTAAATGTTCAACTTCGGTGAAAGTTGAACACTCAATAAGGAAAATAGAAGAAGAATCAATGCACTTGGATTATGATCCCAGAGAAGAACACTGAAAGTAGCATGGGCTGCTAAAAGGATAAACTGATCTGTTTTGGAAGAAGTATGGCCAGTGTGTTCATCTGGGTACTTTAGAGAAACAAATCCACAGACACTCATGTATAAGAGAGAGTTTTATATAAAGGTTAAGTGAGCATCAAGAAAACATCCCAACCCAGGGCTGTGCCCAAACCCACAAGTCCAACATTAACCCATATGTCCAACACCAATCCACAAATCCCTCCTCCATCTCACAAATCAGTGAATATGTAATCATCTCAGCGCTGGCAGGGGTCTTCACACGGCTGCTCCAGCACCCAAGGCTGCATCGGGGTAATTCCATGTGACTTCTTCTCAGGGATGTCTTGCAGGAAGTGAGCCTTGCCAGCTGAAGCAGGGAACTGCTAAGGCAGCTGCACCCTGGTTCGACCATCAGAAAGCAAGAGACCTGAGAACTAGAAAGGCGAGGCTTGCCAAGCCATTTATTTCTCTGCCCTTCAACTAACCCCACATGTGTTTATCGGCCAGGTTGGCACAATAAACTAAGTAACTCAGCCAGGCTTCTTAGAGGCAAGGAAGGCAAGGTTTCATCATACATACTTTGGACATGCCGTCGGGAGAGAGCAGCTCCTGGGGAAGGCTATCAGGCTTTGTGAAGTGGAGGGACAGTGAGGAGGAGGAAAGCCCGCATTGAGATGGATTGGCACAGTGACTTCAGCAATGAGCTCAGGCATGAGAACAACTGTGAAGCTGGCGCGGAAGCAAGCAGTGGTTCTTTCTGTTGTGCATTGGGTCGCGCTATAGGTCAGAACTGATTTGACAGCAATGAACAAAAGTAACAATGAAAGAACTGTGCATCCAGACACAGACACAGACACCAACTATTGCAGTTATTTGACTATAGTGACAAAGATCCTCTGGAAATAAATTGTGACACCCGCCACACCTCAGAGAAAGCGAACTTGTTTTTTGAGGTATATGGTTAAGTCAGTGTCAAGGTTAGGTCAATACCAAGGTTAGAGGAAGTGCTATTAGAAAAAGTAACTTGAAAAAAATTTTTTTTTCACCATGGTATTTTCTTTATTTATTAAAAAAAAATCATTTTATTGGGGGCTCAGACAGCTCTTATCACAATCCATATATACATCAATTGTGTCAAGCACATTTGTACATTCGTTACCCTCATCATTTTCAAAACATTTGCTCTCCACTTAAGCCCCTGGCATCAGCTCTTCAATTTTCCCCTCCCTCCCCGCTCCCTCTTCCCTCATGAACCCTTGATAATTTATAAATTATTATTTTGTCATATCTTACACTGTCCAACGTCTCCCTTCACCCACTTTTCTGTTGTCTGTCCCCTAGGGAGGAGGGTATATGTAGAACCCTGTAATTGGTTCCCCCTTTCTACCCCACCCTCCCTCCAACCTCCCAGTATCACCACTCACACCACTGGTCCTGAAGGGATCACCCGTCCTGGATTCCCTGTGTTTCCAGTTCCTATCTGTACCAGTGTACATCCTCTGTTCTAGCTGTTTTTGTAAGGTAGAATGGGATCATGATGGTGGGTGGTTGGGGGGGTAGGGGGGGGGGGGGAAGCATTTAGGAAGTAGAGAAAAGTTGTATGTTTCATCGTTGCCACACTGTACCCTGACTGGCTCGTCTCCTCCCCGCAACTTGAAAATTTAATGTGCAATCCAGATCAGTCAAGATTTTAAAATGGAATTAAGGCTTCACTTTCATACCAAGTGCCCTGGGTTTTAGACTCTCATGAAAATTCAAAAATGGAACTTCAGCATCAGAACTTAGCAAAGCACAATATCTTGTGGGGATCCTAATTTAGGGTACTCATTCATGAATTCTATGGACTAGAAATAAAATAGCAACATAGACTAGTGGGCTGGGCTATGCCTCTGGCCTTCTGGAAACCAGTATCAGAAGTATCAGAATGGCCTTGAGTCCTGTACCTTCAAGAAAAAGAAGAGGATGGGAAGATCCCCAAGTAGAATCCGTTGGAAATGCTCTGGATTCCTGCAAGAGAGCAGAGCTGTGAAGGAGGCTAGCTCTGCCCAGGGTGGAAGAGCAGGAAAGGCTCTGGGATCTGACATGGAATCTTCCTCTGTACCAGCAAAGGAACTGCGCTTGCGTGGACATACAGAATCCAGACATAGACATATAGAAGCCAGAGGTGCACGAATGCATTTTGGTACTTGCACTTAATTCTACCCCCTCAGTTGAAGAAAAATTAGTTCTCATGAACTGATTCTCATGAGCTGGTTGATGCTTGACCTCATGAAAAGATCACTGAAGATATGGTGCTATAGCAAAATGTGGTGAAGAAATTAGATGGCTCTCAGTTATCAGAAAGAATAGTATCTAGGCTTTGAAAAGCTTGTTTCCCAACAAGCAACCATCTAAGTGAGGCATCAAATAAGTTCACATGGAAGAAGCAGACCAGCCTGTGTGTTGCAAAGACTGTAACACAATAAATAATAAATAATAATAAACCCAAATATAAAGGAGGGAGTGGCATCAGGGCTCAAATTGTGAGCACCTCGCTTGCAGAAGGCTATGAATGACAGTAGACATTTGCAGCGTCCCCACATGGGTTAAGCATGTTGTGATCCCACTTAGATCATAATTAAGGGATGTGAAGGCCCTCTTATCAGACAAAGAGCATGGTAAAGTCAAGGTGGCAGATGTAGTTAGTTGAAAATGTAATATCTTATCATTTGATCTCCATTTTTACCCATTCTAAGGCTGCTTCAGCTTTTTGTTTAAGTGAATGGAAAATACACACGGATGAAGCTCTTGGTGAAACACCCCCTCTGACCAGGGCTGTGAGTAAGCGGGCTAACATGCAGACTGCATTGGGCAGTAGATTGTTGCAATTGTAGTTAGTTTAAAATTTAGCACCCTATCATTCTATCTTCCTTATAATCCATTTTCAGTTTTTAATATTTTCTTTTCCATTCAAGTTTTTATCTGTTTGTCTTCGTTATTCTTGTTGGTTTATTTGTTTTTCAATGTTTTCCTGTATATGAAATCCAAGATAGACAGATCTATAGAGACAGTAATTGAATTAATGTTTTGTTGAGGGTATGGCAGGGAAGGGTGGGGTAAATGAGAAGGTAATAACCAAGAGTACAAGAATGAAGAACATGTTCTAAAATGGATGGTGCTGATGATTGCACAAATCTCCTTGATGCGATTGAACTATTAAATTGTATGATATGTAAATTGTATGCCAATAACACTATAGAGAAAACAACAAAAGAAATAAAGTTGATAAATATTCGCCACTAACTGGCAGATATGAAGATGTACAGAAATCTGAAAAGTAAAATAAAACTATTGAAATTAAAAAGAAATAAAGTTCTGTATGTAACAGTTATTTAAGGATCAAGCACAGATTATCCATAAAAAAGGAGAGACATTATTTGAAAATATACCAGAAAAATGAAAAAATTCAGATAGTTGCAAAGGAATAATCACTAACTTGAGAGGACACTTTTCAGCAGGAGCAAAGAGGTGAGGAGATAGTGGAGTGGTCTTGTCCATATGCTGAAGGAAAACATCGTCGATCTAGAATCCCTCCTAGAGCTAACGTACTCGGCAAGAGTGAGGACAAATCATGTTAGCGCTGCCAACACAAAGGATGTATCTCATCAAAAATGAAGATAAATTCTGAAGGAGACAGTGAGATGCACTACGCAATGGTCATTGTAAATAATAAAACAAAAGACAAAGTCTAAAATTGAAAATGCTGTTAGTCCAGGAAAAAGCTCAATACATGATAAGGTCCACTGAGAATAAATTAGGAATGTGGTAACAGAAAATAAAGACCAAATTTCAATTCAGCAAAGTGCATTACTTTTTAAGTAGAGAGGAGAAATGGGAGAGATGAACGAAATGGAAGAGGGAGGAAAGGCAGGAGAAGGGGCGGGAAGGAGCTCATCCATCTGTCCCTAGATTGCTCAGGGGAAGGACACTCCTGGGGAGTGTCGCTGAATCAGTGTAGAGAAAGAGAATTAAAGTCTGTCGTGGTCACTGCCGTTGCGGGGTTGTGTAGATATGAGTGAGTGTTTCAGACCATGTAGCTAAGCATTCACTTCCCTTGACATGAGCTCTACTGGTGAGAAAAGGGGAGCATGAGGGTATGCGTGGGAAGGACTGCCTGACATGGGGCATAACTGACACCTCCATGGGCCTTGTACTGGGGGTCATGCAAGTGTGCACAGAACGGGACTAGAGGAGACACATCAGAAAACTCCTTTTTTATGTATCGAGCCGGCCTGTATAGAGTGCACACCTGAGGCTTTGCAAGACATTCAAAGGCAGCTCTCTGCCTCTGCCCTCTCTCCTATAGGAAGCGGAGAGGCCAGTCTGAGCAGCTGGTATTCTACCCAGTGGCTGATGTAACTTAGGTGCCATCAGGTCCGTCCCCATGTAAAGGCCAAGGAACCACTTCCTGGTTGTGGGTCATCCTGGCGATTGTTCTTATGCCTGAGCCCATTGTTGCAACAACTGTGTCAATCTGTCTCACTGAGGGCCTTCCTCTTTACCAAGCATGACTTCCTTCGCCAGGGACGTGTCTCTCCTGACACCGTGTCCAAAGTATGTGAGGTGAAGTCTCACCGTCCTTCCCGCTAAGGACAAGTACAGCATACTTCTTCCGGGACAAATCTGGTGGTGGTTTTGGCGGTCTATGGCCCTTCCAGTATTTTTCAGTATAATTCAAATGCATCGATTCATCTTTGGTTTCCCTGATTCAGTGTCCAACTTTCACGTGCATATGAGGCCATGGAAAATACCCTGGCGTAGGTTAGGTGCACGTTAGTTCTCAAAGTAGCCTCTTTGTTTTCAATACTTGGAAGAGGCCTTCTTCAGCAGATTTACCAAATGCAAGGCATCCTTTGATTTCATGAAAACTGCTTCCATGAACATCAATTGTAGATCCAAGCAAGATGACGTCCTGGACAAATTCAAACTTTTCTCCAGTTATCATGATGTTAAATGGAGAATCTGGTCATGTTTACATTAAATTGTAATGCACACTGAAGGCTGCAATCTCTGATCTCCATCAGAAAGTGCTTCAAGCCCTCCCCATTTCCCGTAAGTAAGGTTGTGCCATCTGAACATCAAAGGTTATTAAAAAGCCTTCCTCCAATCCTGATGTGACATTCATCTTCACATAATCCAAGTTCTTGAATTATTTGCTCAGCACACAGATTGAATGGGTTTGGTGAGGGGAGAAAACACTAAAGCGTGCCTTCCCTGATCTTAAACAATACAGTATTCTTTTGTTCATTTTGCCCAAGTGCCTCTTGTGCATGAGCACAAGGAAGTGTTCTGGAATTCCCATTCTTCTCAAGGTTCTCCATAGTTTGTTACAATCCATACAGTGGACTGACTCGGCATAGCCAGTCAAACCCAAGTAAGCATCTTTCTGGTATTCTCTGCTTTGAGTCAAGATCCATGACATAAGCAATGATATCCTTTGTTCTGAGTCCTCTTCGGAATCATGCCTGAACCTCTGGCAGCTCCCTGCCAATGTACTTCTGCAACCATTGTTGGATGATGATTAGCAACATTTTACTTGCTTGTGATACTAATGACGTGGTTCAACAATGTGAGCATTCTGTGGGGCTTTGGAATGTGTACAAATATGGAACTTTTACTGTCAGTTGGCCAAGAAGCCTTCCTCCAAATTTCCTAGAATAGACTAGTGAGTGCTTCCACTACTTCATCAGCCTGTTGAAACATTTTGATTGGTTCTCACTTTAAAACACTGGTTACACTAGATATGGAACTTGAAGTGGTATTCTTTTGAATGTGACATGGTTTTGAGAAATTATTTGGCTTTCACTTACAAAACATGCATTCAATCAGTGGAGGAGCAAAAAGCCACTGTCATTCCTGCTTCTCGGGCTTTGTCACCTACCCACCAAGGATGACTGCACCAAGCACTGGGCTGGTCAGGACAAGAAGCACCCAAGAGAAGACATGCTCCTCGGCGTGCTCCTTCTGCCTTCTTTTGCACATGGAAGTCCATACTCCCCAGTCAGCCAGCATGGGCATGGCATGATAGATTAATTAAATCAGGACTTCTCTTTACATACAAAGACCTTAGTGTGCATACCTAGAATAGTGAATCAATCTTTGGTGAACAAAAGCCATTGGGTAGAGAGATATTCCTTGACATGACCAGCTTCTCCGTGTTCTCGTTGCTATCAGTGGTTGCTGAGCCATCCCTGCCTCATGGTAATCCCATGCACGACAGAATGAAATACTGCTACATGCCTGCAAGTGGTTTTGCATTATGCCTTTGGAATCCATAGTCTTTTGGCTGATTTGCACAAGGAGATGGCCAAGTCCTTTTTCTTAGTACATCCTAGTCTACAAACTCCACTGAAACCCGGTCAATGTCATGGAAACACATGCTCTGATGACAGTGGCTATGCCTGAGGTGCATTGGCCAGGAATGGAATGGAATCTCCTGTATAGAATGACCCATCAATGACCCCAATTTGAAATGTCTTTTAAAATTCCATTACTTCATAACAGAACAAAGCAAGTTGAGATTGACAAACCTGAAAAATTATATGTAATATAGACAGGCCAGAAAAAAATGGTTTAGAGAAATAGAAAGGTTCCTGAGTGCATTTAAATAGAGCAAAAAGGAATCGGTGCTGTCTGATGCCTGATAGGTTTCCTCTAAGAAATACTGCTGTGCTATGGAATTAATTAATCAGAAAAGAAAACCTCCAGTGATTTAAAATTATATTGCTTATCTCTATGTAGTCTATTACAGTACATTAAGACAGTTAAAGTAAATTAAAAGTCTTAAAACAATTCACATATTATATCAAGATCCCTGTGGCATATTAATTGTGCCCTCTCTCACTTTCATCTTGTCACTTTTGTGAATATAACCTGTCTCAGACTTAAAACACTTGACAAAGAAGTAGTCGTTGTGTATCAAAAGCCATTGATATTTTGTTCCCTTATAATGCCACTGGAACTACAGAGCCCATAGGTTCTGGCTCAGAACAATCACTGGCATCAAGTCAATGCTGACTCACAGCAACCCCCTGTGGGTTTCTGAGGCTCTAACGATTAATGAGAGTAGAAAGCCCAGTCTTTCTCCCAAGGAGAGTTTCTAGTGGTTTCAAACTGCTGACCATACAGATCACAACCCAATGTGTAACCACTACACCACTGTATGAGTTTGGGTACACTAGAAAAACAAATTCATAGACACTCATATGGAAATAAGAAAGAGGTTTATGTACAAGAGCAATTGAATATTGAGAAAACATCCCAGCCCAGTCCAGATCTAGTCCATAAATCTGATATTAGCCCATATGTCCACTACCAATCTATAAAATTTTCTTCAGACTCATGAAACACATGCAATGACACCAAATGCAGGAAGATCACAGACCAGTGGGTGGGAAGTCTTGTGGATCCAATGGCAGTGTAAGCATCTCAGTCCTGACAGGGGTCTCCATGTGGCTTCTCCAGCCCCTTAGAGCTGCATCAGGGTAGGTCCATGTGGCTTCTCCTCAGACATGTCTCACAGGGAGTGAGGAGAGAGAGAGAGACAGAGAGAGACAGAGAGACAGAGAGTGAGAGACAGAGTGAAACTCCCAATACCAGAGTTCCCAGAATCCTTTGGAGAAGGCCATGCCCACACAGAGGCCTCATTGGCTATATCCTGATTGACGGCTAGACTCCACCCCTACACTCTTTTTTTTAATTGAATAGTTTTATTGGCATATAATTTATGATTCATACACTCAAAGTGTTCAATCATATTAAGAGTGATGTAATCATCACCACAGTCAATTTCAGAACATTTCTTTCTTTCTTTCTTTTTTTTAAAACATTTTATTAGGGGCTCATACAACTGTTATCGCAATCCATACACAAATCAATTGTGTAAAGCACATTTGTACATCATTCTCAAAACATTTTCTCTCCACTTAAACCCTCGACATTAGGTCCTCATTTTTCCCCTCCCTCCCCACTCCCCCCTCCTTCATGAGCCCTTGAGAGTTTATAAATTGGTATTTTGTCATATCTTGACCTGTCCGACATCTCCCTTCACCCACTTTTTGGTTGTCTGTCCCCCAGGGAGGAGGTCACATATAGTTCCTTGTAATCGGTTCCCTCTTTCCTACCCATTCTCCCTTAACCCTCCCTGTTTCACCACTCACACCACTGGTCCTGTAGGGCTCATCCGCCCTGGATTCCCTGTATTTTCAGTTCCTATCTCACCCCTACACTCTTAACCCTCATATTGATACCAGATTATGTAACTACCACAACCACCAGAGCTACCTCCCATCAAATGCCCCAAAGCTCTTATTTGTGCAGCTCTCATGCTAATTTTCCACTCAAGTTCTTCTCCTTAGGCTGGACGGCTTCTAGTCTTTGCAATAACATTCCAACTGGGTTGTCATTAATTAAACTTGTGTTGACCAGCTTGAGAACTTGACAACCACTGAGGACACTTAGACCGATTGTAAGTAAATACCCCATAATTATTAGGATTGTGGGTTCTGGAGTCAGACCAGCTGTTCTGTACTGGACAGCTGGCTGCGTTTTGACTCAGTATTCTTATCTGTAAAATGGCAACAATAGTATTACCTACCTCATTGGTACTTTCAAGGATGCCATGAAGCACTAAAGTCAAGTGCTTAGGATAGTGCCTAGTATAGCGCTCACCACCACCCACTGCCATCAAGTCAATTCGAACTCACAGCTGCCCTATGAGAAAGAGAAGAATGCCATTTGAGTTACTGCCTACTATAGTAAGCATGTAATACATATTAAGTTCTTTTGGGTGTAGGAAAATATATCACTGATGCTATATTGTTCTTTTGAGAATTAAGACTCAGATCACAGACGCTTCAGAATGTGGGTAGTATTATGTCATAGGATTACCGCGACAGTTGTATCTCTATGGATATATTCATTGATGTATGCATTTTTCATAAACCACTCTTGTGTAATGTTGACTTTGAGCCAGGGATTTTGTTTTGTGGAGGGAGGACAAGATGGGTAGAATACAGAGAGGATCCTCAAGGGTCTTACAATATTTGGAAATGGCTCAGCATGGGGCTTGGCCATTCATATGCCATTAGTGTTGCACAGTGGTGGCTGGATGTTAGTTGGATTGGGCATAGCAATAACATAGAACATTTTTATGTCTGTGGGGGAAATCTAAGAGGGGCTCTCATGACCAGGTGCAATGATGTGAATTTTCCAGGGAACTTCTGCTGTCACCTGGTGCTGACCTACAACATCCAGAAAAAGATGATTCTGCCAGAACAGTCAGGCATGCTGAGCTTGAGATTAATAGGTTGCAAACAAACACTTCTGCTGGTGAAACTGTAGTCAGGGCACAACAGGTCTGGCCAGGTGTGTACGCTCATGGGAGAGACATGCTGATCCCATCCTAGTCTAACAGGGACCCTTGGCAGCAAGAGAAGACAGAACAGGTCCTTCAGGCAACAGAGACAGGTCAGGTTTCTTTGGGAGTCTGAAGTCAGTAATGAATATCATAATCTCCCTATATATCAAAAAATTATTCTCTGTCTCTAAAGTCATGTCCTTCCATATAATTAACATACAATGAACTAGATATATTGAAATTATAAAATGTACTGTTTTAACACATGCATACACATGTCACTTTACAATTAGGAGACACCATGTTAGAGAGGATATCATGCTTAGTAAGGTAGAAGGTCAGCAAAAATGATGGATGGACACAGTGGCTGTAGCAGTAGACTCAACGTAGCAACAACTGTGAGGATGGTTCAGGACGAGGCAACGCTTTCCTCGGGTCTATAGAAGGTCTCCCTGTGGTGGAGCCAGCTCTATGGCCTCTAACAACAATCTAGCCAAGTGAAACAGATATTCACTGCAGTAAAGGTGGTAATATAACCATAATTCCCCCCAAATATCCTCCTGCGCTTTTGTAACCCCTCCTTGTCACGCCTCCCTTTCCCTATACCTCAAGTAACCACTGATTTGCTTTCTGTGACTATGAATTAGTTGGCATTTCCTGGAAGTTGATATAAATGGAATCAGAACACTTACCATTTTCCTGCTTCATTCAGTGTAAGTACTTGTAGATCCACTCACATTGTCAACATGCATCAAGAAGCCCTTTCTTTTTTATCGCCGAGCAAAGTCAAGATCATCATCGAGTGATGAAATGTGTGTTATTTGGGGATTTATATTTTGCAAATAAAAGTGCGATAAACATTTGTGCCTACGTTTTTGTATGTGTACGGTTTATTATCTCTGAGAAAATCTCAAGAATGAAATGAATTGATCATGTAGTAAGTATGTATATAAATTAAAGAAACTACCATTTTACATTCCTGCCCATTGCTGATGAGATCCAGGTCCTCCACATCATTGCCAACACTTGACCAGTTTAATGTGTGGAGCAGTATGCCATTGTAATTTGAATCTATTGTTGTTGTCCGGTGGTTCTGACCCATAGTGACCCCGTGTACAACAGAAGGAAACACTGCCCTGTCCTGTACCGCCCTCGCAATCATGGCTGGGTTTGAGCCTGTTGTTGTAGCGAGTGTGTAAACCCATCTTTGAGGACTTTCCTCTGTGTCTCTAATCATCTACTTTACCGAGCAGGATGGCCTTTTCCAGGGACTGGTCTCTGCTGATAACATGTCCAAAGTATGTGAGAAGTCTCTCCAACCTAGGTTCTAAGGAGCATTCTGATTGTACTTTTTCCAAAATGTCGTCATTTGTTCTTCTGGAAATCCATGTCCTTCACCAAGACCATACTTCGAATACATCAGTTCCTCTCCGGTCTTCCTTATTCACTGCCCAGTCTGCCCATGCATATGAGGTAACTGAAAACACCGTGGCTTGGGTCAGGTGCACTTTAATCCTCAAAGTGACAGCCTTGCTGTTTACCACAGTAAAGAGGTTTGCAGAAGAGTTACCCAATGCAGCACAATTTGATTTCTGACTGCTGGGTCCATAAGCATCGATTGTGGATCTAAGTGAACTGAAACCTTGATTTTCTCAATTTATGATTTTGTCCAGTTGTGAGGATTTTGGTTTTCTTAATATGAATTGAGTTGCAATCCATACGAAAGGCTACAGTCTTTGATCTTCAACAGCAAATGCTTCAAGTCCTCCTTGCTTTCGGCAAGCAAGGTTCGGTCACCTGCGTGTTACAGGTTACTAATAAGCCTTCCTCCAATCCTGATGCTGCGTTCTTCTTCAGAGTCCTGTTTCTCAAAATGTTTCCTCAGCATACACATTGAATAAGCATGGTGAAAAAAACATAACTGATGCTACACCATTCAGCAGCCCATTGTTCTGCTTGAATGAGTACTTGATGGTCTATGGATAGGTTATGCATGATCGCAATGAAGTGCTACTGAAGTCCCGTTCTTCATACTGGTATCCATTGTTCGTTATAATCCACACAATTGAATATCGGTTAAACACAAGCAAACAATTTTCTGCTTTTCTCTGCTTTCAGCCAAGATCTACCTGACATTAGTACTGATATCCCTGGTTCTATCTACTCTCCTGAATCTAGCTTTGATTTCTAGATGTTTCCTGTCAATTTTATGCTCCAACAAATTTTGGATTAGCTTCAGCAAATTTTTGTTTGTATGTGATATTCGTGAACTCATTTAATAATTTAAGTATTCTATTTGGTCATTTTCCTTTAGAATGGGCAAAAATCTGAATCTGTTTCAATCAGTAGGCCAGGTAGCTGTCTTTCAAGTGTTTTAGCATAGATTTATGAGTGCTTCTGGTGCAGCATTACCTGGTTGAAACATCAATTGATAATCGATCAAGTTCAGGAGACTTGTGTTTTGCTAATGCAGATTTCATTTTAATCTTTTATCTCAGGATATCCTGTGAAATTTTCTGCTCAGTTCTTTTACTATATTACTACTTCCATTTAATATAACTACTCTCTCTCTCTAAGATTAAAGAATTTAGTAGAAATCTTTAGTTTTTTCATGACTAGATTTAGTGGTTGGTGCATTTCGTTGACCAATATTTGAATTAGCTGAACTTCTTTGTGAGGTTGTCGACATTATCTTATTAGAGACAGCTTTTAGAGCTAGATCTTGAAATGCTCTATTTGACCATGAATGTGATGTCCTTCATCTATCATTAGACATCTTTAATCTGTTGTAGAAAGTCAGATGATTGCCAGATTTAAATGGCCACAACCAGTCCATTTCAGCTCACTAATGTTCAGGATATCAACCCTCATGCATTACACTTCATTTTTTATGGCTTCCAATTTTCCTAGATTCATACTTTGTACATT
Organism: Echinops telfairi; assembly: GCF_000313985.2. Classification (NCBI taxonomy): domain Eukaryota; kingdom Metazoa; phylum Chordata; class Mammalia; order Afrosoricida; family Tenrecidae; genus Echinops; species Echinops telfairi. The sequence continues at coordinate 2,696,932 of NW_022103955.1, forward strand.
CTATGTTCTGATTATTATTGTATATTTGCAGGTGTTTCTTCTCAATGTAGTTCATGTCCCATCAGCAAAGTAAGGTTCTGCAAATTTTGCTCCACTCTTTCATTATGTTAGATTCTATTTTAAAGAGGCAATTCTTGTTTTTGGAGTATCAGCTACCCGAGTAGTGTAGGGAATTATACCTTGGGCTAGTAATGGTAAGATCAGCATGAATAAACCACCAGTCACTCCTTGGGGAAAAGATTAAACTACTGAAGGCTGACAGTCTCAAAAACCCACAGGGCAGTTCCACTCTGGCTGTAAGGTCACTATGAGATGAAAACAACTCAAGGGCAGCCCTTTTTGTTTTAGTTTGCTTGGTTCTAACCTCTGGGGTCCTCTTCTGGTACTTTCTCTGACAGTGTTTTGCTTCTGTTCATAAGTTTGTCACTGGCTCACCCTCAGTGGGTTGCCTGTCCCGTTTTTCTAATATGGTCTTAGTCTGAAAGCTCTGTTGAAACCTGTTCATCACGCATCACTCTGCCGATGCTTAAAAGTTTGGTGGCATAGTTTCCAGTACCACAGCAACACACAAACAACCACAGAATGACAAATGTACAGACCAGTGGTAGCATTTGAATTTGCATCTCCCTGAGGATCCTCCTTGTACTGTAGGCTTAGCATTGGACTGCTAATCTAAAAGTCAGTGGTTCAAATCAGTGATGGGATAATAATTTAACAACAATTTAACAAACTGGTTCTCTTCGCTAATGACCATTTCAAGTATAAAAAAAGATACGCTGAAAAGTATAGCTTTAGTGGAAGGACAATTAGACAATAGTCATTGGTCATAGTAGCTTAGAAACAGGCAATTTCTCTTCTCTGAACATTTTATGTTCATCTTTGAAAATCTCCTTTCTGCTTCTGCTGAACTTACAGCATTGGTTCTGGCAATATTTTCTAGCTCTCTGAACACTTTCAGGAATTGCATACTTCACTCATAATATTGTGTGGGAATCCAGGGCAGAAGACAAAGCTGAAGCAAATGACAGCATCTTACCCTTTAAATGGCACTCTTTCTCTTTACATTATATGCTTGTTTGCTAATGTAACAAATGCAAAGGAATAAAAAGTTTTCCCTTCAGACTTTAATGAGTCTTATTAAATAAATAAATAAATAAATATTACAAGCATAGTTCTATCTAATTTTTTATATCTCTGGATAGAATGAACATTACTATGGGTGCTTAGAATTTTCTCTTGCACAGTTGCATGTGTAAAAGAATAAGGTATGTAAAATTGTGATTTCCACATCGCGTGGCTTGCCCAGTCGTCCATCTGAGAGAGAACTCTGATTTCAAGTGTCATTTTAACAACCAGTTCACTGAACTCAACAAGAAATTCGGTGTCGGTTCTGCTGAACTGATGTGAAATGGCTGAATCCCACACTGGTTCAAATGATCCAGGAGTTCTGCTCCAGGACAAAGCGGAGGCTGTCTGCTCTCATACAGATTTACAACCTCAGTAACACTATGTAGGCTCAATATGAGTTTCAATGTGAGTTAAAATCCATTCAGCAGCAGTGGGTTTGGTTTGGGTAATAAGTAATGAAGTCAGTGGGTATGGTTTGGTTCGGTTTTGGTTTAACAAATAATGGAGGGGCCCTGGAAGCACAGTGGTGAACTCTGCTAACTGAAAGTTCAGTGGTTCAAACACACCGGACTCTCCATGGAGGAAAGTGCAGCAGTCTGCCTCCTTAGACACGGCAGCCTTGGAAAACCTATAGGGCAGTTGTGGGTTGTTGACTTTTTATCATTTTATTTTGAGACTTTCTTGATCAGATATATACTTTGCAGTTTTCTCCTCCAGTATCTGGCTTTTTTCATTCTCCAAATAACATCTTTTGAAAACACATTTAACCAATTGTTGAACTCCAGTCTATCAAATTGTTATTTTCTGACTCATGCCTTTGATATTATAACAAGAAAATCGCTACCTCACCCAACTGTAGTGTTTTCCTCCTATCTTTTCTTCTAGAACTTATATAGTCTTGAGTTACTTATAGTTTTCACATGATTTGAATTACGATCAAAACAAAAACAAACAAACACTGCCATAGAGTCAATTCTGATTTAAAGTGACCTTTTAAGACAGAATACACATGCCCCTGGGTTTCTGAGGCTATATGTTTTAGGAGGGCAAAAAGCCTAATCTTGCTCCCAAGCAGTGGCTGGTGATTTCAAACTGCCAACCTTGTGATTAGTAGCCTAACTCAAAACCCATTACACCTGCAAACCAAAAGCAAACTCCCTGCCATTGAGTTTCCGAGACTGTTAACTTGCATGGGAGCAGAAAGACCATCTTCCGCTTACAGACCAGCCGATGGTTGTCAATCGCTGACTTTCTAGTTAGCAAGCCAACGTGTAACCACTATGCTGGCAGGGCTCCTGGATCCCTATCAGTCAGGTCAAATTGGTTCCTAGTGGTGGCCAAGCCTTCTGCATCCTTTTTTATTTTCTCATGCTTCTTTGTTCTGTCAAATGTTTTGAGAAAAGTACTGAAATCTACTATAACTATAGCTTTGTATATTTCTGATCAGATTTCAATCAGTTTGGGGTCACGTTTCTTGAGGCTTTAACAAAACTCGCATTGCTATCAAGTCAATTCAGATTTATACCAACCCTGTAAATGTTTACTTGTGTTTTATTGACTATGCTAAGGCATTCGATTGTGTGGATCATAACAAATTATGGGCAACCTTGAGAAAAATGGAGATTCTAGAACACTTCATTGTGCTCATTCAGAACTTATACATGGATCAAGAATGAGGTAGTTATGCTAACAGAACAAGGGAATACTGCATGGTTTAAAATCAGAAAGGATGTGCATGAGGGTTGTGTTTTCTCATCATATTTATTCAATCTGTATGCTGAGCAAACCACCAGAGAAGTCCGATTCTATGAACAAGAAGGTGGCATCAGGCTTGGAGGAAGGTTTATTAATAACCTGTGATATACAGATGACACAACCCTGCTTGCAGAAAGTTAAGATGACTTGAAGCACTGGCTGATGAAGATCAAATATTGTGTCCATCGGTGTGGATTACAACTCAATGTAGAGAAGACCAAATCCTCATAACTGAACAAATAGGTAACATCATGATAAATGGAGAAAAAGTTGAAGTTGTCAAGGATTTTGTCTTGCTTGGGTCTACAATCAATGTTCATGGAAGCAGCAGGTAAGAGTTCATTAGGTAAATCTGCTGCGCAAGACTTCTTTAGAGTATTGATAAGTAAGAATGTTACTTTGAGGACGATGGTGTGCCTGAATCAAGCCATGGTATTTTCTGTTGCCTCATGTTCATGTGAAAGTTCAACATTGAATAAGGGAGACAAAAAGAACGGATTAGCATTAGCAGTAGACTCATCTTTCTCCAGCAGAGAAACTGGTGATTTTGAACTGTGGACCTTGTGGTTAGCAACTCAATTTGTAACTATTAAGCCACAGGGAGGCACAAAGCTCTGATATTAGGATCATTGTGTTATTAGTGATATAACACCTTTATCATTATGAAATGATTTCTCTTATCCCTGGTAATATTATCTGAAAGGGTCACTTCAAATTGCTTTACTTTTGGTGTTAACATGAAATATATTATATATTCTTTAATATTTAACTTACATATGTCTTTATATTTAGTTTTTAAAGGCAGTATATAATTGTGTCTTGCTTCAAAAAAAAATCAAATCTGGCTATCTGTTATGAACCTTGTGGCCTGGTGGGTTATGAATTGGGGCTGCTAACAGCAGTGTAGCAGTTCAAAACCACCAGCTCTTCCATGAGAGTAGGATGAGACTTTTTGCTCCCATGGAGATTTATTGCCACCCAAACCTACAGGGACAATTCTACTCTACCCTATAGGCTTGCTGTCAGTTAAAATGGACTCAATGGGAATAAATTTCAAGAGGAGCTATCTTCTTAATTGAAGTGTTTCCACCATTAAAGTTAACATAAATATCAATATATTTAGATTGACATCTAATATCTTGCTAGTGGTTTTTTACTTGTAGCATCTGTTCCTTATTCCCTTTTATCTTTTGCCTTTCTTGGGCTTACCTAAGGTTTTTGCTTGTTTCTTTGTGTGTGATAACTTAAATTTATTATGTTATATTTTCTATGTTGGTTTATTATCTCTGTTTATTTTTGTTTAGTAGTTTCTCTAGGTTTTATAGTATACATCTTTATCTTATCCCAGTGGTGGCTGAGGTGTTTCTGGAAGGTATGTCACCAGTATTTTCCAAATGCCAGCAGGTATTTGGAAGCTATGTTACTGGTATTTCAAAGGCCAGCAGGGTCACCCAAAGTGAACAGGTTTTAGCAGAGCTTACAGACTAGGAACAGACATTGAAGAAGGAATCAACTGCCCACTTCTGACGAAGTAGCTCCTGAAAACCTCATTAATAATGTCAAAATACTGTTAGATACTGAAGGACTAATGAATGGAAGCCTAACATTGCCTGAGACAGTGCCAGAGGACGGGCCCCTCAGGCAGAAGTCACTGGAGATGTGAGTGAGGAAGAGCTGCTTTTTGGAGTGGAGTTGACCATGGTTCTGAATGAAGTAAAGCCTCTGGGAGTGGAGCCTTCATTTGCTGATGAGACATGACTCAAGGTAAGAAGAAATAGCGGTAAAAATCTGCTAATGATCAGAACTTGGAATACAGTGTGTGAGGTAGGGACATAGGAAAATTGGAAGTCATCAAAAAAGGAATGGAATACATAAAGATCAATATCCTACTGGCCATTTTGAATCAGGAAGTCATATGATTTACTATGGCAGTAATGACACAATCAAAAGGAATGGCATTGCATTCATTGTCAGTAAGGGCATTTCAGAATCAATTTTGAAGTACAATGCTGGCAGTAATAGGGTGATACCTATCTGCCTTCAAGAAAATCCAATCAATACAACTATCGTTAAAATGTATGCACTAACCACAAAAGCTAGTGAAGAAAAAAATGAAGAATTCTACCAACACCTTCAGTCTGAAATTGATCCAACTTGCAGTCAAGATGCATAGATAATTATTGACAATTAGAACGCAAAAATTGGAAACAAAGAGGATGGAACAGTCGTTGGAAAATATGGTCTTGGTGTTAGAAATGAAGTTGGAGATGGCACGATAGAATTTTGGAAGACAAATGACTTGTTCAGAGTAAATAGCTGTTTAACAGCCCAAACAGCAACTATACCCATGGCCTTCTCCAAAGGAAATACACAGAAATCAAATTGACTACGTCTGGGCACGAGACGACGGAGATGCATAATACCAGCAATTAGAAGCAGGACGGGCTGACTGTGGAAGAAATCATCAATTACTCATATATAAGTTCAAGTTAAGGCTGAAGAAAAAATGTTAAGTCCTTGAGAGTCAAAATACGACCTTTGGTAAATCCCACCTGAATTTTAAGAACATCTCAAGAACAGGTTTAACATATTGAACACTGGCGACAGAAGATCTGAGGAGCTTTGGGAGGACAACAAAAACATCATTGATGAAGAAAGAAAAAATGTTTGAAAAAACAGAACATAAAGTAAAATTAAAGTGGATGTCAGAGAGACTCTGAAACTTGCTCTTACTGGTACAGTAGCTAAAGCAAATAAAATAATGATGAAGTCAAAGTGCTGAATAGAAAATTCCAAAGGGAATCTTGAGAAGATGATGTCAAATATTATAATACAATGTGCAAAAACCTAGAGTTCGAAAACCCAAAAGGAAGAACACACTCAGCATATCTTAAACTGAAGAACTCAAGAAAAAAATCAAGCCTCAAAATGTAATATCGAAAGATTATCTGGGTAAGATATTGAATGAAACAAAGCAACAAAAGAAGATAGAAAAAATACATAGAGTTGCTTTAACAAACAAACAAAAACTAGTTGACACTCCGTTTCAGGAGATAGCATATGAGTAAGAACCAATGGTGATGAAGGAAGAAGTTCAAGTTGACTGAAAGCATAGTCAAAAACAAGGCTCCAGGATTTGATGGAATAATTTAAATGTTTCAATAATTTGATGAAGCACTGGAAGCACTCACTAGTTTGCTCCAGGAAATGTCAAAGACAGCTACTTGGCCAACTGACGAGAAGAGATCCATATTTGTACCCATTCAAAGAATGGTGACCATATTTGTTCAATATGTATGTTGAGCAAATAATCAGAGAAACTGAATTATATGAAGAAGAATGATGGCACCAGGATTGGAGGAAGGCTTATTAATAACCTGAAATTTGCAGATTACACTACCTTGCTTGCTGAAGGTAAGGAAAGCATTTGCCGATGAAGATCCTGGATTGCAGCCTTCAGTATGGATTACAACTCAGTGTAAAGAAGGCCAGTCAGTAACATCAGGCCAAATGGAGAAAAGGGTGAAGTGGACAAGGATTTTGTCTTGCTTGGATCCACAATCAATAGTCATGGAAGCAGCAGTCAGGAGATCAAAAGATGTGTTGCATTAGGTAAATCTGCTGCATAAGATCTCTTTAGAATATTGGAAAATAAGGATGATATTTTGAAGACTGGGGTGCACCTCACTCAAGGCATGGTATTTTCAATGACTTCATATGCAAGTGAAAGTACATTGAATAAGGAAAACCAACAAAGAATAGATGCATTTGGACTGTGATCCTGAAGAAGAATATTGAAAGTACCGTGGACTGCTAAAAGACAAATCTATCTCTCTTAGAAGTACAGTGAAAGTACTCCTTGGAAGCCAGGATGGCGAGACTTCATCTTATGTATTTTGGACATATTGTCAGGAGAGAGAAGTCCCTGGGAAAGGACATAATGTTTGGTCAAGTGGAGAGCCAGCAAAAAAGGGGAAGCTCTCAAGTAGATGTATCAATACAGTAGCTACAACAATTGGCTCAAGTATGGGAACAATTGTGAGCATGGAGCTGGGGCGGGCAGTGTTTCCATCTGTTGTGCAGAGGCTGCTATGAGTTGGTACAGATTCCGTGGCATCCAAAATCCACCACCACATCGGACAACTTCACTTACATCACAAGTGTCAGGACATAGGATACTTCTTTTTCACCTTCCAAACCTTAGGCTATGGTTTTCTTATATTTTATACTGCAGATGCTATAAAAATGACAGTATGTTATTAGTATGTCTAAAGATATTTTAAAATGAGAAAAAGAAGTTCATATTTAATCTATAAATTACCATTTCTGGTATTCTTCATGTCTCTGTGCAGATCCACCTTCCTATCTGGCCTTTGCTTCTTTCTGTCTGGAGAATTTCCTTTAACATTTCTTATAGTCTGAGTCTGCTGGTGATAAATTCAGGTTTTGTCTATTCAAAGATATCTATATTTCACCTTTATTTTTGAAAGGCATTTTTGCTGCACGTAGAATTGTAGCTTAATCTTTTTTTCTTTCAGTTACTTTGCAGACTGTTCACAAATTCCTTCTTGCACTGACTCCTTTTGAAATCGCGTTGCCCTTTTTTTTTTTTTTTTTAAATTGTCATTCCATTTATTCCTGTATCCTCCTTTCAAAAGAAGGCTGTATTATGGATTCCCTTCAAGTGTAAATGTCAAGTCTGATCACTGGATGGCGACAGTAGCAGGAAAGGTTAGACAAGGCCAAAGGAAAACATAAAAGGAATGATTCTCTTTCTTCTCCTTCTCCTTCTTCTTCTTCTTCTTTTTTTTTTTTTTATGTTTATTTTTTTTATTTTTATTTTTTAATTAATCAATTTATTGGGGCTCATACAATTTATCACAATACATAGATCAATTGTGTAAAGCACATCT
>NW_022103955.1:2704949-2706316 GCF_000313985.2 Echinops telfairi
CCAGAGAGGAGGCCATACGCGGCTCCCTGTGATCCATTCCCCCTTGCTACCTCCCCCTTCCCTCCTGGTATCGCCACCGTCGCCCCCGGTCCCGAGAGGCTCCTCCGTCCTAGATTCCCTGCGCTTCCAACTCCCATCCGCACCGCTGTACCTTTTTTATGACTAATGTTAAAATATTCTTTATCAAAGCTTTTGAAAAACTTGATTTGGATTTTCTTTAATGTAGTTTAATTCATGCTTCCTGTGCTTTAAGTCCAGGGATCTCCTTAGAACTCTGGATTTATAGTTTTCATTGAATTAGGAAACTTGTTTGTCATTTCTTTAAGTATTTTTCCTTTCCTACTCTCTATTGAGCACTTTAGTGCAACTACATTGGAGCATTTGAAATTTTCTCGTAAATATTATTTTTATTCTTTTTTAAATCGTTTTATTAGGGGCTCATACAACTCATCACAATCCATACAAACATCAATTGTGTAAAGCACATTTGTACATTCATTGCCCTGATCATTTTCAAAACATTTCCTCTCCACTTAAGCCCCCAGCATCAGCTCCTCATTTTTCCCCTCCCCGCTTCCCCCTCCGTCATGAACCCTTGATAATTTATAAATTTTTGTTTTATCATATTTTGCCCTGTCCGACGTCTCCTTTCACCCACTTTTCTCTTGTCCGTCCCCCAGGTATTTTATTCTTTAAAACATTTGTTTCTCTATGTTTTTGTGGATTGTTTCTCCTACTAAGTCTTTGGTATTTTGTCTTATTACATATTTTTGTCAGCAATGTCTAACCTGATGTTAACTCCATTCAATGCATTTTCATTGCATACATTTTAATTTTCATCTTTACAAGTTTAATTTGAAATGTTTAATACTTTGATATTTTACATGAAGAATACATTTGTTATACTATTTTATTGTCTTGATCTTCTATTCTAACATGTGTGTCAGTCTTGGGTCACTTATAATTGAGTGATTCCATTAGGAATAACATTTTTCTGATTTTGTGCATTCCTGATGATTTTTGATTGGAATACCAGACCTGTGAATTTCACTTTCTAGATGATGGACATCTTACATTCCTATTGAGCTTTGTTCTGGGTTAAGTTATTTAGAAATAGTTTAATCCTTTCCAGTCTTATAATTAAGACTTGTTAAATGATACAAGACTAGAGAAAACTATCACCGACTATTGAGGCAAAGTTCTTTAAAGGGTCTACCAATGGCCCATGACTAATGAGGTGTTCTAGACTAGCTCTCTGTGAGTACTGGAAACTGTCCCTTCACTAAGGAGGTGTTCTGGACTAGCTCTCTGTGAGTACTGGAAACTGCCCCTTCACTAAGGAGGTGTTCTGGACTAGCTCTCTGTGA
>NW_022103955.1:2706416-2755443 GCF_000313985.2 Echinops telfairi
TACTGGAAACTGCCCCTTCACTAAGGAGGTGTTCTGGACTAGCTCTCTGTGAGTACTGGAAACTGCCCCTTCATGGTCTTCGGGGTAGTTCTCTTCTCGTCATCAGGCATTTTGCTCACACAAATTGTTAACTAGAAAGCAGATGAACATTTAAAAGTGGCTTTCTGCAAGTGTCTGGAGTTTTGGGGAATCACCTTTTCTCTGGATTCTCAGTTCTCTTTTGTTAATTCAGTGAATCTAAGCTCCTCCTGGTCTCCCTACCTATTTTATGTCTTATCAAGACCGTAAGTTCATGTAGCCAGGGGTTCACATTTTTTCCTGTCTTTCAGCAATCATTCTCCTTTGTAGCTAACGACTATTATCTTGAAAACAAGTGTATCACAAAAGCACATTTTATCCACAAAAAGCACAATGTCTTTTATGACCTAGTCTCAGAAGTCATATTTCATCATTTCACAACAATCTGCTGTTTACCCAGGGTAGCTCTCTTTAATATGTGTATGGGAAGAGTCAGGGGTGAGGTGGGGGGAGCAAACAGGGGCATAAATATCTGATGACGTGAATTATTGAGTGCCAGCTGCCACACACAGGCAAGGAATACACTAATTTAAACATTAGGGATTAGATTAGATGGATGGGGTGGAACCAGATGATAGTTAACCTACCTAGAAGTGTTCAGGCTTGGAACAGCCGCTAAAAGTAATTCTCCACTAACCTGTGTATTCCATAAATGTCTCTATGTCAACTAAGCTTTAATCATGCTGCTTCACTGTTTATTAAGTGCCCTATCCTCTCTTACACTGAGATCTTTCTGGAAGGAAAAGACTATCTCTTATTCCTCTTGAATCCTTCAAGCGCGTAATATCATGCCTGAATTATAGTAGCACCTCAAGTATCGGTTAATAAACGGAATAACATGGAGCTGAAACAATACATTTATAAGTATACATTATGGTCTATTAAATGTTTAGCTGTACTTTGCTAGAATGTGGCAGGATGAAAGAGTCGTGATGAAAACAATACTTTACAAAAGCTGACCCCATACTGGCCGCTGTTCAGATCTCTTGCTTTGAGGGTGCCCACGGAACGGCCGCTTGAGATTCTCTTTGGGTGTGCTGTTGGTGGTTTTTCTGACACGTCTTAATCTAGCAAGCATGCATTTGTGAATGAGCATTTTTTTTAAAAGTTTGCGCTATATGCATAAATAGTATTCTTTAGAACTGTACAGTCCACCAATCCATGTATTTTGGTCTAAAAAGCTGTACACACATACTCTAAACGGTACTTGAAATTTGATAATACTGGCTAAATTAATGATATTAGCAATAGAATTTCCATGTGCCCCGTGGGGATGATTTATAATTGTCCCCAATAAAAAGATAATGATGTCTTTAAAGTGGACGAGAGCCATACATAAGCCATAGATATATGAATAGATTTTCAGCTCACACTTAATTGTAGCCCTAATTTAAGAACGATTCATTCTGATGATCTGGCCTTGATGGGTACTCGCCCTAATGAAGACGTCACTGAAGATATGCGTCCTGCAGCAAAGTGTGATGAAGAAAGCAAATGATGCCGACTATCAGAAGCAATAGTTCCAGGTTCTTAAAGGCTTGTCTTCAAACAAGCAATCATTTAAGTGAGGTGACAGTTAAGTTCACAGAAAAGAAGCACACCACGCTGTTATATCCAAGGATTGTGTACAATAAAAAGCCAAGACTGGAGGAGGGAATGCTGTCAGAACGTAAATTCAGGTCACCCATTTGAAAAAGACTAGGGATGATGTTGAAAGCCCAAAATCCATTTGCAGGGTTCCCTCTCAGATTAAGCCTTCTGTAAATCCCACCTAACCCTTGACCTGGGATGTAAATAGTTTGCTATCAGCAGAATCCTTTGGGGGAATGGACTAATGTAGATATACTTAGGCTAAAATTGAATACCTTACCATTTGCTCTACTTTTTAACCCATTTAAGATTTGTTCTAGATTTTAATATTTTCTGTTATTGTCTCAACTGGGGTTTTTTCCTGTGTTATGTTTTGTTATTGGGTTTGTTTGTTTTTTCTGTTTTTCTCTATATGAAATTGAAGATAGGAAAATCTATAGAGACAATCACTGGATTAATAGTTTCTTGGGACTATGGCACAGGGTGGGGGGGATAAGGGGAGCCAGTCATAATGAGTTCAAGAAAGAATTGAATGTTCTAAAATTGATTATAGTGACAATTGTACAACTCTTTTTAATGTTTACTTTATTAAACTATATGATATATTATATGTATGTCAATAATCTGTTTATAAAAATTTTTTTTAAGTGAACCCAAACCAATTGTTAGGGTCAGAGGCCAAAAGGGCCTAGTTCAAAATTGATGTACCAAGTTAGCTATAAAAGTTCAAGATTTGAATAGGATTATGGGAGTAACAAGTAGTAATAAAGTAGAAGCCATGACTCTCAGGACCATGTAGAACTTGACATAATATGCAGCTGACACATATTGCTTGAATAAATCAGAGAGGACTTGAAGTACTTATGAAGAACAGAGACCTTGGTGTGGACTGTACTTTTGGATGGATTATATAACTCAATATTGAGAAGAAAAATATCCTCATAAGTGGGCCAATACACAACAGCATGGTAAATAAATAAAAATTGAAATTGTTAAGGATTTCATATTTCTTGGATCCACAATCAATGCCTGTGGAAGCAACAGTCAAGAAACCAAATGATTCTGGGACTATTTTTCTAACTCTTCCCCACAGAAACAGCAAGAAGTACAAGGAAATAGTACTTAGTTTTGAAGAATTCTGAATTCGAGAGCAGAGGAAAACACAAAGGAAACGAAGAACGGCAAAAATGGACAAATGAACAATGAGTTGCATACTATAGACAAATGGCCACTCTCACCATCCCTACTACTTCCCTAGCCACTTAGGACCCTAGCTGCTATATACCAGGTAGTGGCCTCAAAAAAAGAGCCTGCTGTCCTAACCACCTGAGTACTTGCCTGTACAAAGAGATAGGATCCCAAGCTTCTGCCCTAAAATTAACCAGACAGTCCTCACTATGGGTCTATTTAGAGTGTGCAGTACATTTCCCAATGAGACACTGAGTTGTAAGCTTATTGCAAGTTCACTCTACCCATTTCCTTAATTATATACCCAATAGCTTTGGCTTCTGAAAGCAAGTGGACAAACTTTCCTTGTAGTCAATTAGGATGAATTTGTCCCTACTATCTATCGATTTGGCGGCACAAAGGACTGCTGACTGAGCTGATGTATGTTAACAAGAGTTGGGGCTATATTCACAGCCAACAATCTACTGGGGGAACTATGGTAGCAACAAAGCATAAGTCCTGGAGGATGTGATCAGAGCATGACAACTCTTCTCCCACCTGGGAATTGTGGGTTGCCAAGCTGTTGCAAACTGATACAGAGAGACTCCTCGATGGAGTCTGCTCCCCTGGTCAGTACTCTACTTGCCTCCCTGTGCATACCATAGCTCAGCCTTCTGAAACTAAAATCCCCTCCCCGGGAATGTTTGGGTCTGTCTGCTCTCCCTCATGTTTGACACCGAGGACTGCTGACTGAAATTGCAGTGTGTGAAAATGTAGGCTTCTTGAATAAAGACAACACTCACACCCAATAGTCTACTTACTGGGTGGGCTCTGATAGAAACAAAGCAGACAACTCCAAAGGGTCCCTTGGTGTGTGATCACCCCTCCTCCAACTGGAAACTGTCAGATGCTGCAGTGAAAACAATGTCTACAGAAGGATCCCTTTCAGTAGAATTTGGAGGTGGATTGTTCCCTCCAAATACCATAATACCACTGGAATTCTGAAAGCAAGAAAATGGATTTCTCAGAGGGATTTCTGGTGACTGACAGCATCTCCCATTCCTGAAGTTCAAGCAAGTCTACCTGCGCATCCCTGAATATCAACTCAGATATGTGCAGTACCCTTGGATTAAATCAGGATGTTAGCTGGGTGTGCGTTTTCTGACTAAACCACAATGAGGGGACTGGACCCCTGATGGACGGCATGATTAGCATACAACAGCTTCCTTGAGTGGCAGTGCCCACCGATTGACTTCGGTGTGTTCTTGGATGTGTTTGGGGAGGATCGAAGTTAAAAGATGAGATCTGGAAGTTTTGAATTCCAATGAAACTGGGGGTGGTGATGGTGATAGAAAGAGTTACCACAAAGTGAGAAAAACAATAAGCAAAGACCAAAGGCTCCACTAACCTAAGTATTTCCTGCAGAAAGTAGTGCAAGCCAGAACACTGAATACTAGGAAAAAGGCAGAGACAACACATTTGAAAATTCCATATAGATATAGATATAGTTATATGTGTGTCATAATAACACATGTGTTATATATACCATAATATATTGCTACATATCTTTTATAAATAATATGTGATATATAATATATAACATGATGTATATCTTATTATATAGATATATATCGCAAGAGACACAGAAAAATGAGTGCAATGGACCATCCAAATGAACAGGACAATGGACATAAAAGCATATCTAGGTCTCAGCAAATAATGAAGAAACAAATAAAACTATAATACAAAAATATTAAGCACATTTAAAAATGTAAGGGAAAGCATAGTCAAAGAACTAAAGTAAGTAAGAAAAATAATGCAAAAATAAAATGAGGGCAAGGGGTGAAAAAGGATATCACAACCTTAAGGGACAATAATTGAAATTAGAAACACAAGAGAATAATTTACCAACAGATTTAATCAGACAGAAGAAATAATTAGCAAATGAAAAGATAGGATAGTTAAAACTACAGGTATTGAAGAATAGCAAGAACAGAGACTTTAGGGTCAGTATTGTTTAATGGAATTGTATAATATGAGAAAGTATACAATATGAGGATTAGATATCCATCAGGAATTCCAGAAGGATGTGTGAAAAATGGCAGAAAGAATGTTTGAAGAAAAAATCGATGGTGAGGAGGGTGTAGGAGGCCTGTTGGGCTTGATCAAGGAGTTAATGAAACAAATAAAGACTGAACATGATGATAGTGGGAGAAGAGGAAAGTAAAAGGAAGTAGAGGAAAGAACTAGGAGGCAAAGGGCATTTATAGAGGCATAAATACAGACATGTACGTATGTAAATATATTTATATATAATGATGGGCAAATAGATCTATGTACATATATTTATAGATTTATTATTAAGGTAGTAGATCAACATTGGGCCTCTACTCAAGTTCTCCCTCAATGCAAGAACACATTGTTCTGTTAAATTGGCATTCCATGATGCTCACCTTCCCAACACAATTCCTGAAGACAAGCAGGTATATAAGCAAATGTGGTGAAGAAAGCTGATGGTGCCTGGCTATCAAAAGGTAGAGCATCTGGGGTCTTAAAGGCTTGAAGATAAACAAGCGGCCATCTAGCTGAGAAGCAACAAAGCCCACATGCAAGAAGCACACCAGCCTGTGTGATCACGAGGTGTCGATAGGATTGAGTATCAGGCATCAAAGAACAAATATCATATTGTGAATGAGGGGGAGTACAAAGTGGAGACCCAAAGCCCATCGGTAGGCAACTGGACATCCCCTTACAGAAGGGTAGCAGGGAGAAGATAAGCCAGCTAAGGTACAGTGTAGCAACGATGGAACATACAACTTTCCTCTAGTTCTTCAATGGTTCCCCCCTCCCCCTACTATCATGATCCCAAGTCTACCTTACAAATCAGTTAGACCAGAGCATTTACATTGGTACAGATCAGAGCTGGAAACACAGGGAATCTAAGACAGATAAACTCCTCAGGACCAATAATGACAGTAGAGATACCAGGAGGGTAAGGGGAAGGTGGGGGAGAAAGGGAGAACCGATCACAATGATCTACATATAACCCCCCTCCCTAGGGGAAGGACAACAGAAAAGTGGGTGAAGGAAGACATCGCTCAATGTAAGACATGAAATAATAATAATAATTCATAAATTATCAAGGGTTCGTGATGGGGAAGGGTGGGGGGAGGGAGGGGAAAATGGGGAGCTGATACCAAGGGCTCAAGTAGAAAGAAAATGTTTTTAATATGATGATGGCAACAAATGTACAAATTTGCTTGACACAATGGATGGATGGATGGATTGTGATAAAAGTTGTACAAGTCCCCAATAAAATGATTTTTTTAAAAGAATATTTGAAGGAATGATGACAGAAAATTTCCCCAATTTAATGAAAGAAATTATTCTGTAAATCATAGAAATCTCACAGAACCTCAAACTGGATAAACACAAAGAGATCTATACCAAGACATTATAGTTAGGCGTTCAAATTAGAGGAATGAGAATCCTGAAAGAAGTGAGTGAGAAGCAGTAGTATATAAAGAATCCTTAATAAAATTGCCCTCAGAAGCCTTGAGGCCAGAGGGCAATGGAATGATAAACACCATTTCCTCAGGTATTGACGTAGTCCCAAAGACCATGTTATATGGCATTGCCATTATGTGAGTTTGACGCTGTACCCTGTTTTCAGGGCTGGCACCCCTCCACATAGCATCCCACCAGTCAGAGGCCCCTGGTGCATCTCAGAACGTGAATAGTAGGTTCCCCCTCCCCTTTATCCCTTCTCTGCCATTGTGGAGTCTACATATGGTGTTTATATATGTCCTGGTTCACTTTAGAGACAACATTATTATTTTATTGGAGAACATTATAATTTATCCTCATGGAGCATGTGGTAGTTCTATTGATATTATCATTAATATAGCCAATGGTATAGAATTTTAAGCGCCTTTGAGAAAAGGAAAATATACACGCGTAGGGTAGTTTGTTAGACCAAACTCACATGGATTGTTGATTAGTACAGATTAAAACCTTAAGTGCCTGGACATTATTTTCACAAACAATGAGGGCTGGCAGGGCAAACATTTCAATGATACTCATTCACAAAGGCAGAGCTATGGCGGCTTCACCGAGGCCTGTCATGAAAAAGCACAGAGAACATGAAAACAGCGAATATATGGGAGTCTTGGGCTGCCATTTTCACTGAGGACATGGGTGCTGTGCAAAGCTTGGTGGTAAAAGTAACCAGTGCCTGGCTGTCAGACAGAAGATGGGAAAATATAGAGACAGGGAGATGCAGGAGGGATTGGGGTGCTAACAGCAATGAGTACAAGAAAGACGAAAATGTCTTAAAGTTGATTGTGGTGATGATGCAGAATGCTTTTTAATATTCTTGAACTACTGAATCATGTAATATGTGAATAAAATGTAACACTTTTTAAAAAATCAACAGGTAGCTCTCTATATACCAGTAATGAGAAACTTGAAGAGGAAATTAGAGAAACAATATCATTTCCAATAGCATTTAAGACAATATAATAGCTAGAATAAATCTAACTAGTGATTTGAAAGTCTTGTACAATGAAAACTATAAAACACTGCTGAAAATGATTAAAGAAGATGTAAATAAATGGAAAGAAGGTCCATGTTTATGGGTTGAAAACCTTAATATTGTTAAGATGCCCATACTTCCCAAATTGGTCTATACTTTCATTGTATAACCTGAATAAAAAGTCCAACAGCCTTCTTTGCATCAAAAACAATCCTCAACTTCATGTGGAATGGCAAGAAAACCTAAAGCAATATTGAAAAAGAAGAACAAAATAGGAAGGCTCAACACCTCCTAATATAAAATAAACTATACAGCTACCAACAAGGTTAGCAGTTCAAACCCACCAAGGGAAAAAGATGAGAATTTCTGCTTTCTTAAAGATTTACCAAAAAAGCTTTGGAAACCTTATGTACGGTTGCTATGAATAATAATCAGCTAGATGGCAATGTTTTGTTTTGTTTTAAGGATACAGTAATCAAAACAACCTCATAATTATGTAAAAGAGATACATAGGTCTAGTGTGAGGTTACCCAACAACTAAAGTAAGCACAGGCTCATTTATGCATGCTTATGAATCTGTATGAAATTTTTCATTTTTTTCCACCCACCACGTCAAAGATTCTGCTTCTAAGTATGGCTGGCATCTGTCTCTCTCCAAACCCCACAATACCTCCCTACAAAATAAAAGCTCCCCCCTCCCCAAATTAAAAATTCCTGACAGGGACAGGAATTTTATCCAGTAAGCTAAATAAGCACAGGCTGCTGTGTTTCCTTACATACTTACCACCGCTACTTTTCTGACATCCGATGTCCTAGTCTTCCTTTTATACCCCACAGGGTCAGAGGTCAAAAGGAATGTAGAACTGAGTGGATACCTCCTTTGCCACCAGTTCTGTATCCTGTGTTTCCAGGCTGAGTGAGAAGAGAACCACCATTGCACCCCTACCTCTCACTTCCTATCCTACCTAGAGTAAGCCCACCAGACAGCCCAAATGCATTTGCAGCCTCACCTGCGCATTGCTCAGCTCTCCAGCAGGTGGTTTATATTAATTAGAGGTGGCCCTGACCTCGTGGTCTCCTTAAGAGACCTATGTGCTACAGCTTAAAGTCTCGCAGTCAATGCTTTTTCAGCAAATGATCACATTTTACTCATCTGTACATCTTAAGGATTACTTCTATAAGAAACCCTAGAAAGAATTCTGTGTTGCTGCAGATACCAGTGGCTTTTTGGAAGTCAAAAGGACTCTTCAGGAAATTTTACCTAATTTATTTTACAAGGCCACCCCCTGTCCTGGGAGGTTTTCATGTTGAATTCTATTAACAGCTTTTGTCTTTTGTTATAATGCATGTATTAACAATTAAAAGCCATTTAAAATAATTGATTCAATTCAATAAAGCCAACAAATTAATTAGCTAATGCATAATTAATCAGAGCAGGAAGGCATCTGTTCTTAAGGGACCAGATAGGAAAGCTGTGATTTGTGTGAACAGACTATATAACAAGTCGTCAGCTCTGCTCTTGAACCAGATACTGATTTAATCGGGGTCATCATTGCGGACTCAGGCAGTTCAGCTCACAGAAGAAGTGTCTGCCCTTAGCTAGTACACTTGACTTAATTAGTCCTTATACTATGCTCTACCCAGGTCTTCAAAGAGACACAGAATGATTGGATGTCGGTGCTGGAGGGTCCTCAGAGAGCAGCCTGGTTCATTGTTCAGCCCAGTTCACTGTTTAGCACATACCTGGATACCTAATCCACGATCTGAGAAAGGGACCAGTCCATAATTTGTTTTTGGTCTATGAGATGCCTACAGAAATTGAGAGTAAGCATTTATACATTTTTATTCAATTTGGTAGAGTGATTTTTATGTCTACTGAATCGAATATTAGATTTTGGTGCTTGTATTTTCATATCCTTCCATGTAATATTTCCTCATTTCTAATATGTTTAAAATATCAGTATGCAATGAATTATAGATAGATATAAAATAAAAAAAATGATAAACTAGTCCTTCATCACAAATATTTCTAAAAACCGTAAGCCCAAACCGTTAGGTTTCTGGATTGGGATACCCCTTGATTCTCAGCTTCACATGCTGAAAGAATTCACACTGAAGCAAGTTGTGTAATCCAAGAGAGTTTTTAGAAAGGAACAGAAAAGTTTCAGGTTTTACAATCTCAAAAGGGTACACACTATTTCTGGGAAGCGTACTGAGCTGTGCAGAAGCCAAGCTCGGGTTCACAACTGCACATGAAAAACCATGTGGGAAAGAACACCCATGTGGAGAATGGGGGAATCCCCAGGGTCCAAGAGGCCAAGAGGCCCTGAGGGGCACATACGTGCCTGCATGTTACCGGCCCTCCTTACAGCATGCCCGTAAGCAAGGGCAGAGCAAAAACAGATTGCAGCAGGTCAAGAAGGGCGCCAAGAGAGGATGGAGGACTGTGCTTCCTGCCTTTATTCTATCCTACCACGTGGCTGGGGGGAGGCACGGTTGAAGGTATTTTTTTTTCCTCAAAGGGACATTGAAACTTTATAGATGATTGAAGGTATCGGCTGACCTCATTGACTGAGTTAGGTCCACCTGTGTGATGTCATTTGCTGGTACCTAAGGTGGATGTGCCCAGGGTTTTGGCTTTACCTGGGCCTAGTCTGTGGATGCTCAGTTCTGGGTTTCTCTTGTAGGTGTCTAATGGGGTGCTTGATTTCTTTCCAACCTCCTTTGCAGGCATGGGAGGGACAACCCCACTGTTCCTAAACTAGCTACCTAACGAATTTTGCAAAATGCTGTGTGGCCTGAACACGTTTTAGGGGCATCAGCAGTTTCAGTTGAATGGACTCTGACTCATAGTGACCCCCTACGTATCAGAGTAGAATGATTTTCAATAGTTAAGTTTAGGGGGTAGATTGCCAGGCCTTTCTGCTAAGGCATGTCTGAGCACACGCAAACCTACAACCTTTCAGTTATCTGCCATTCTGAATGTGTTAACTATTAGCAAAGGTAACAGTGGGATTCCTAGGGTGAAAAGCCTGAACTCTAATATCCCTTTGAAAACTGGGTTAGAAAATAGATTTGGCATGCTTTGCATTTCTCTGGAATACTATAGTTCTCTGCAGAGTTCAAGAAGGACTTAGCCAGGCACATCATATGTAGTTAAGAGCTATGGAGTTGGTGCTAAAGAACTACACACTGTCGGGTCCAGTACCATACAACCACTGCTCTGCCCCCGCCCCCCCTGTTAAGGCCACTGTGTCCATTTATCTGATTGAAGGCATTCCTCTTTTTACTAAACTGCCATTTTCTCAAGCATGATGTCTTGCTCCAGGTACTGGTCCATCCTATAACATGCCCCAAATACATGAGCTAAAGTCTTGCCATCCTCACTCCCAAAGGACATTTGGATTGTATTTTTTCCAAGACAGACTTGTTGGATCGTTTGTAGTTCTACAGTATGCTTGATATTCTTTGCCGAAGCCATATTCAAAGGTGTCTTATACATTGTCCAGTTTTCACATGCGTGTACTGTACATTGGTATCTTTGCTGCTTAATACTTTAAAAAGATCTTTGCAGCAGATTTGCCTAAAGCAGTATGTTCTTTGATTTCTTGACTACTGCTTGCATGGACATTGATTGCTGATCCAAGCAGAGTGAAATAATTGACAACACCACTCTTTTCTCTATCTATTGTTATGCTGTTTATTTGTCCAGTTGTGAGGGATTTTGTTTTATTTATGGTGAGGTATATTCCATGCTGAAGGTAATAGACATTTATCTTCTTCAATAAGCACTTCAAATATTCTTCTTTGTCAGCTAGCAAGGTTGGATCATTTGCATAGTTATAGGAGAAGTTAATTCTCCAAAACTGGCCTCTGGAGCTAAAAGCAGGCACCACCCTCTTCTTCTTTCCCACTTGCGTGATACTTTCCCCCCACATAACGTCAGGGCTCCACAGCAGAACCAAGAGCTTGTGAATGCTTCCTACTTCCTCCCCATTATCTGGGTTTTGAGTATGTTAGCATCCTGGTATTAATGAGTTCTCAGCAGTTTCCATAGCTCACTTCACGGCCTGGTTTAAAGTGAACCCCAGAACAGCACCCTTCAGCAGAAACGGTCTTGTCCAGCCAGCCTGAAGAAGCAGCATTGTTCTTTGTGAGTTCTCAAATATATATTAAAAGAATGTCTCTCGAATTCATTCTTGGGTTGTTTTTTGTTGGTCTCTTGGCCTGTACAGATAGTCTCGACTTCTTTGGGGCTTAAGCCCACCCAATAGTTCAGGTTGTTAATGAGGATTCCTCTGACCCTGATGCCACGTTCTTCTTCATCCGGTCCAGTTCCTCAGTGTCTAACATTTGGATTGAGTAAATTTGGGGAAAGGACAGAAACCCAATAGACTCATTTCCAGATTTGAACACACACAGTGTGCCCTTCTTTTGTTCAAATGAGTGTCTTTTGGTCTTTGTACTGGTTCCATATGAGCACAATTAAGTATTTTGGAATTCACATTCTTTGAAATATTATCCATACTTTGTTATAGTTCACAAAGTTGAATGCATTTATGTAATATATAAAACACAAGTAAATATATTTCTATCATTCTGTGCACTCAGCCATTATACATCTGACACCAGGAATGACATCAATCATTAGATCTATGTCCTTTTCTGAATCTGGCTTTATTTTCCGGTTGATGTACTATTGCAACTATTTAAAAATTATCTTTGGCAAAATTTTACTTGCACATGTTTCTTCGAAGATGCCATTATTCTGTTGGATTAGCTTTCTTTGGATTTAGCCTGAATATTAATCTCTTCCAGTAGACAGGCCCAGTCTTCTAAATTTCTCGTCATCGATGAATGAGCACTTCCAGTACTGCATCCATTTGTTGAAACGTTGTATTGGTATGCTGTCAATTCTGGAGCTTTGGTGGAGACTCCAATGCCTTCTTTCTTCAAATCTATACATTCTTGATCAGGAGTTATCTTCTGAAGTAGTTAGACTTTGACCAATTCTTTTTGGTACACATTGAACTGATCGCTGCAAGAACAGCAGTTGTAAACCACAGCTCCTCTGTGGAGAAAGATGCGGCTTTCTACTCACGTAGAGAGTTAGAGTCTCAGGAACCCAAAGAGGCATCCTATTCTGTCCTAAAGGGCCGCTGTGAATCAGAATTGAGTCAGTAGCAGTGCATCCATTTGTTTGTTTGTTTGGAAGGCATATGACTGTGTGTCCCAGGCTTCTTATTTAGATTTACTGCACTGTTCATCATTTTAGGCATAAAACTTTGTTATTGGAATTCAGGTTCTTGTCTTTCTTACCAAGAGAAAGATGTCCTTTTAGAAGAAGAGGGCATCATAAGAGGATTTTATTGAGAGGATCCTAGGAGGAAGAAAACCTTACTAGTCAGCATGACCGACCTCAGTATTTCTTACACAGTGCCCTCAACCCTGCAATCCCCACCCTCGCCTGCATGCAGAGAGAGCATTTTTAAAGGTGATTCAGGGGAACTTCCCCAGTGGTCATGTAAGAGGGTCTGGGAAATGTAGTCTCAAGATGTGTCATGGATTGTGCGGACGTTCTGTCCTAATCTCCACCTTGCTTGTCTCAGCTTCAATATTGTAATACAGGTTTGAATGTTTTTCTTCAGATGTTTTAGCTTGATATATGCTGAGGGTGTTCTTCTCTTACGATTTTCTAACTCTAGATCGTTCGCTGTTGTACATTTCATTAGAATTTTTGCTTGTGCAATCGCCATTTGAAATTCTCTGTTCAGCTCATTTTCAGTTCTTCCTATTTAGCTATTCTACATTCAAGACAAGTTTCAGAGTCTCTTCTGACATCCATGTTTTTCTTTTTTTCCCCCATGAGTGTTTAGTGATATTTTTCTTTCTTCATATATGATGTTTTTAATGTCATCTGCAACTGATCAGTAATTAATGTGCAAAGCATGAAATATCTTCTTGTGATGGTCTCTAAATTCAGATGAGATTTACTTAAAGTTATACTTTAACTCTCATGGATTTGTTTCAATTTTCTTCAGCTTCAAGTTGAACTAATATCTGAGCAATTGATGGCCTGTTCTGCAGCCAGCCTCTGCCTTGTTCTGACTTCATGATTTTAAGTTTGCCCACTGCCTCTCCCCACAGAGGTAGTTTATTCGATTCCTGTGAATTCCACTCAGTGAGTCCACGTCTATAACTACTGTTTGTATTCCCAACAGCAACTTTTTCTCAAGAATTGTGAAAAATTACAGAGCAAATACATTTTCTATTCAACAATGCATACACAC
Source organism: Echinops telfairi (assembly GCF_000313985.2). Taxonomy (NCBI): domain Eukaryota; kingdom Metazoa; phylum Chordata; class Mammalia; order Afrosoricida; family Tenrecidae; genus Echinops; species Echinops telfairi. Next base: position 2,720,076 of record NW_022103955.1, read on the forward strand.
TTGGTATTCTGTTAGTAATTGCAATCACCACAATGCAATGTGATTCACCCCACTTCCTCCCTGCATTTCCTGTTCTCCTTTCCTAACTCTGTTTGCCTTCTAAACTTTGCTTCTGGGCAATGGCTGCCCTTTGGTTCTTAAATGGTTGATTGTTCTATGGGATGCCTTTCTCCCTAGTGTTATGGTTCAAGTTATACACCTATTGCTTGGTTGATTTCAGTGTCAGGCCTAAAGGTTGGCTAAGGGTCCAAAATCACTAGTCTCTTTCCTATTTTTATTTTTAGTTTTATGATTTTGAGATTTTGCTCACATATGTGTACCGCTCTCTCCAGAGACCTAACGTGAGTCCTTTCCAAGTGTTCAGTAGTGGTAGTGAGGCGTCATCTAATTCTGGTCTTGGGATCATGGAAGTTGAGATTTGAGGGGCCCATTAGCTATTTGGAGTAATTATTTCCTTCAATCTTTGACTGTCTTCACTCAGAAGAGTTACTGGTAAGAGGAGGGAAGAGAACAATGGTGGTACCTCAGATAGCACTCACAACTTTAAAATTCAAGTATCTGCTCCCCCAAGTAGTAGAGAGAATATTGTCCTTGTGGACTCTGTTGTATCTGTTGATTTTGTTGCCCCCAAGATGATGGTGCAAAATCTCTAGGCCTAGGGCCTCATTCCCTCAACGTATTCAGTTATGACTAAGAAGTTTTCAAAACTTTGACTCCTGTCTGCTTCACTTTATTAATTGATATAGTTGTAGTACATGTAAATAAATACATAGATATATCATCTCTTATACCTGTGTGTCCCCATTCTGCTTCCCATAGCTGCTAAGTTCATGTGTCTATCTATAGCAGCGGTTCTCAACCTGTGGGTCAAAGGACCCTTTCACAGGGGTCGCCTGATTCAAAATGACAGTGATGAAGTAGCAACGAAAATGATTTTATGGTTGGGGAGTCAACACAACATGAGGAACTGTATTAAAGTGTCATGGCAGTAGGAAGGTTGAGAACCACTGATCTATAGTATATACGTTCACTCATCGATTCTTCATTGTCTTGTTATTACAGGTTTATGTATGCTACAGTCTATCTCTGTTGCCACCTCCCACGGTCTTCCTTTGCCTTGATCATTTTGTGCTGATCCCCCTTTTTCTGTATATTTCCTTACCCTTCAGCCTAGTTAATATATGTTTATCCTCTAGTTATTGATGGATCATCAATGACTCCCCCTCCCTAGGGAAGCCAATAAAGAATATTTCTTTCTATGAGAAATGTTTTCCCCAGTTTAAAGTATGGATAGTATACACGATTTGTCCTTCTGTGATGGACTAACTTTGCGCAACATAATGCCCTCCAGATCCATCCGTGTTAAGAAGTCTTTCATGATCCATTGTTCTTTCACGTTGTATAGCATTCCATCGTGTGTTTGCACCATTTATTTATCTAGTCTTTCAGTGATAGGCATTTAGATCGTTTGCCATTGTGAATAGTTTTGTGTTGAACATAAATGTTCATGTATCTAATTGTGTTATGGTGCTTATTTTTTGTAGTTGGCATGATGGATCAAATAGCATTTCTATTTCCAACAGTTTAGGATGTACCATACTGCTCTCTACAAAATCTGTACCATGTTAGTCTTGCATAGCAGTGCATGAGTGTTGCAATCTTTTCACACCTTTGCCAGCATTTGTTGTTTTCTGACTTTTTTGAACTTTACCACTAAGGCTGGGATGAAATGATATCTCCTTGTCGGTTTTGCTTTGCATCTCTCAACCTGATGATCACAAGCATTTCTTCATGTATTTACTTCCAAAATATCTTCTTTGATGAAATGTGTCTGTTCATGTTCTCTGCTTAGCTGATTTTAAAATTTTAATTATTTGGCTTTTTCTTGTTAAAGTGTTCAAGTTTTCTATGAATTATAGACCTTAGTTCCCCATTGGATATGTTGCAAATTATGTTTCTCCCAATCTGTGGTGTGTTAGTCCAGGTTGACTAGAGAAACAAATCCCAGAGGCCCTCAGATGTGTGTAAGAGTTTTATATCAAAGAGAAATTGTATCTTAAGAAAACAGCGCCCCACTGGCTGCTCTGAAAAGCCATCTTGGCATTGTTCCTGGGTTCTTCTGCAGCCGCGGACTCCTGCAGCTCTCTCGCCAGAGTCCCCAAACTCGCGCTGTCTTTGTAATCCGCTGTGTAGGATCACCAGCGTGCCCCACCCTGTGGACACCAGCTCGGGAGCACCACCCCGGACTTAAGGGAGAAGGAGGAGGTGGTGGAGGAGGCCAAGAATGGAAGAGATGCCCCCGCTAACAGCAATGCTAATGAGGATAATGGGGAACAGGAGGCTGACGGCGAGGTAGAGGAAGAAGGTGGGGAAGAGAAGGAGGAAGGTGATGGTGAAGAAGATGAGGATGAGGAGGCTGAGGCAGCTACAGGCAAACGGGCAGCTGAAGATGATGACGATGACGGTGTGGATACCAAGAAGCAGAAGACTGATAAGGATGACTAGACAGCAACAGGAAAAAAGTTCAACTTAAAACAACAAAACAAAAACACAAAGGCCACCGTGACCTAGTCACCCTCCACTTCCCGTCTCAGAATCTAAATGGGGTTACCTTTGAGTAGGAGTCCCGCCCGCCCACCTCTGGCTGCACCACCGCAGACAGCGCTCACCACCACCCACCAAAACCACACTGTGAATTTGCAACAGGGGAGGCAAAAAGAACCAAAACTTCCCAGGCCTTGCGTTTTTTCTTAAAAGTACTTTAAAAAGGAAAATTTGTTCCCATTTTTAATTTACATTTTATATACTTTTTGTGCATATTGTTAGGGGTCAGCCATTTTTAATGATCTCGGATGACCAAACCAGCCTTTGGGGGGTTCTCTGTCCACTTCTGACTTTCCTTGTGGTGTGACCATATTCATTATAATCTCAAAGGAGGAAAAAACCTTGTAAAAAAAGCAAAAATTACAATCTTATTCTGAGCATTCCAGTAACTGTTTTTGTGTATGTCCTTAGTTATAGTATAAGTAGTGGTTAGTATGAGATGGTGTGTTAGTCTTGGTAGACTAGAGAAACAAATCCATGGACACACACTATGTGTATAAGAGAGAGATTTATATACAAGAGCAATTGAATATTGAGAAAACATCCCAGATCAAGTCTATAAGTCCCATATTAGCCCCATTTGTCCGATACCAATCTATAAAGTCCTCTTCAGACTCACAAAACACATGCAATGATGCTGACTGTAGAAGATCACAAGCCAGTGGGTAGAAAGTCTTTGGATCCAGTGTCGTTGGAAACATCTCAGCGCTGGCAAGGGTCTCTGCATCAGGGTGGGTCCATGTGTCTTGTCAGCTGCTATGTCTCCCAGGGGGTGAGCAGAGAGTCTCCCACCTCCAAGGAGGAAATACCAGATTTCCCAGAAATCTCAGGAGAAGGCCATGCCTCCACAGAAGCCTCATTGTCTATGATCTGATTGACAGACTCGACTCCACCCCTTCATTCATAATCCTCTCAAATTGGCAATTATATAACTACCACAGATGGTTAAAAAGGCCAAAGATAAAGGTTTCTTTCTTCCTTGCTCTTTTTTTTGTCTATGAAGTTGCTGTTTATTCATTTATTTATTTTGGCATGTTTGATGTATGTGTACAACAATGTTGTCCAACAATAAACCAGAATTTTATTTTGCTGAGTTCTAAAAAGAAAGAAACATCCCAGCCCAGTCCAGATCAAGTCCATAAGTCTGATATTAGCCCATATGTCCAGTACCAGTCTATAAATTCCTTTTTAGACTTACACAATGCATGCAATGATCCCAAATGCAGGATGATCACAGGCCAGTGGGTGGAAAGTCTTGTGGATCCAGTGGCAGTGAAAGCATTTCAGCACTGGCTTGGGTTTCCATATGGCTCCTCCATCTGCAGGGCTTTGGCTGCATCAGCATAGCTCCATCTGGCTTGTGCGCAAGAAAGTGAAGCAGAGAGAGAGCCCGTGTGTCCCGCCTCCAGGGAGGACGACAGGGGTTCCCAGAATCCTCAGAAGAAGGTCATGTCCACACAGATACCTAATTGACAGGCTAGACTCCTCCCCTTCACTCAAGTTGACAGGAGATTATGCAACTGCCACAGACCACCCCTTGTCAACTTGATACTACCTTCCTTCTCCCAGTCTGCACCTACGGCCTCCTGGGGAGTTCTTTATGATAAGTTGACAGAGGAAATTTCATGCTTGGTTTGGATCTGCATGATATATGGGTGCCACATGTAAATGGACAGCAGCAGCACTATAACCCCTTTCTGGGATCTCCCTAAAGTACAGTGGTGAAGGGAAATCCTCCCAATGGGCCAAACTTCGAGCAGTGTACCTGGCCATTCAATTTACCTGGAAGAAGAAATGGCCAAATGGGAGATTGTGTACTGATTCATGGGCAGTGAGTACCGGCTTGTCTGGATAGTCAGAAAACTGGAAGGAACATAATTGGAAAATTGGTGACAAGGATGTGTGGGGAAGAGGTATGTGAATAGACCTCTCTGAATGGGCCAAGAAAGTTAAGATAATTGTGTCTCATGTGAATGCTCACCAAAGGGTTGCCTCTGAAAAGGAGGACTTTAACAATAAAGTGGATAAGATGACACACACTGTGGAGACTAGTCCTCCTCTTTCCTCTGTTATTCCTGTCATTGCCCAATGGGCACATGAACAAAGTGGACATGGTAGCAAGGATAGAGGTTATGTATGGGCGCAGCAACATGGACTTCCACTCACCAAGGCTGACTTGGCCACAGCCACTGATGAGAGCCCCAGATGCCAGCACCTGAAGCCAACACTGAATCCAAGATATGGGACTATTCATTCATAGTGGGGACAGCATTTTGTTCTTACTGGAATAGACACCTGCTCTGGATGTGGATTTGCCTTCCCGGCATACAATGCTTCTGTCCATACTAGGACTTGTTGACTTACAGAATGTCTTATCCACCAGAATGGCATCCCATATAGATGCCAATATATGGGTCACTAGAGCTTCAGATCAACGAACTCACTTCACAGCAAATGCAGTGCAGCAATGGGCCCAAGCCAAGCCCATGGAATCCACTGGTCGTACCATGTTCCTCATCATCCTGAAGCAGCTGGCTTGATATAATGATGGAATGGCCTCCTAAAGGCACAATTACAGCACCAGCTAGGTTGCAACAACTTGCAGGGCTGGGGCAATGTTCTCCAGGAGGCTGTATATGCTCTAAACCAGCGGTCAATATATGGTGCTGCGTCTCCAATAACCAGGATTCATGGGTCCAGGAATAAGGGGTGTAGCCAGAGTGGCATCACTCACTATTACTCCTAGTGATTCACTTACAGCATTTTTGCTTCCTGTCCCAGAAAACCTACACTCTTCAGGCTGGAGGTCCTAATCCCGAAGGATAGGACTCTCCCACCTGGAAACACAGCATTCACTCCACTAAACTGGCCACTAAGAATGCCGTCTGGCCACTTTGGGCTTCTCGTGCCTTTGTATCAACTGGTCAGTAAGGGTATCACTGTACTAAGTGGTGTGATTGATCATAATTACCAAGGAGAAATTGAACTGGTGTTACAAATGGAAGGAAAGAAGAATATGTCTGGAATCCAGGAGATCCCCTAGGTTGTTTCTTAGTGCTACCATGCCCTGTAATTAAAGTAAATGGTAAACTACAGCAACCCAATCCTGACAGATTATCTAATGACCCAGACCCCTCAGAAATGAAGGTCTGGGTCACCCCACCAGGCAAGAACTACAGCCAGCTGAGGTGCTGGCTTAAGGCAAAGGTAATACAGAATGGGTAGTAGAAGAAGGTAATTTTAACTATCAGTTATGACCACATGATCAATTGTAAAAGCAAGATTTGTGACTCTCAGTATTTCTTCTTTATATGTGTTTATTGGATATCTTTCCTTTTTTCATATATAATATACCAAATACAATTAGATTCAGTGTGTTTTCACTTATATGCATGATAGATGCATGATGTTAGGTGTAACTGTGATTTCATTAATGTCTGGAAATTGTATATGGCTAAAGAATTGTATACAGGTGCCAAGTTGGCAAGGTATGGACTGTGATAGTTAGGTTTATTGTGCCAACCTGGCCAATAGGAACATCTGGGATTAATTAGGTTGCAGTTGTTTGGAGGGAAAGAGATAAATGGCTCTGCTAGGCCTTCCCCCATCTCTCTTGCTCTCTGGTGACCAGAGAGTGCTGGAGCATGCTGCTACTTTAGCCAGTTCTCTGCCTCAACATGTGAGCTATGCTACCTGTGGGAAAAGCCAACCCGTGGATTGTGTCACTAGAGTTTGAGGCTTCTTCCAGACCTGCTTCACCTTACTGCTGGTACATATATCTCTTGAGTTGAGGTTTGTGGATTCTGTGGCCTTTTATTGCTTGTGTTCAATATCCCATCTAGGCCTGCTTCTCTGAGCTCCTGAGCTACTGACTGTTGATGACCCACTATGCTGGTTGCTGCTTGTGGGCACACTCTGCTTGCCTTGCCCAAGAGATGATTCTGCTGTCTGCTTCCTTGACCTTGGTCTGGCAGCCCTGGTGAGTTGAAGGACTTCCAGTATATTAACTGTTCCACGGAAGTGAGTTGAACTGAACACTCTGTACTGCCATGTGGACTAATTAGTGTTATATTCCTTCTCGCTGTATAAACCTGTATATATATATTTGAATATATATATATTCATAAGTGTCCTAGATTTGTTTCTCTAGAGAACCCTGTCAACACATGTGGATTGTCTTTTTACACATTTGGTAACATGTATGATGTGCATAAGTGTCTAATTTTAGGAGACCTCACTCATTTAGCTTATATTTACTATAAGTAAAATTGTTTACACATTTTACTTATAGTTGATAATGTATTTTTTCATAGATCAGGGCCCCTAAATTTGTCAATATTTTTCATTAGATAGTTTTTGTAATTTTAGGTTTTGCCATTAGGATTTTGATGCATTTTGAGTTTGTTTTTGTATGTGATGTGACATTTAAATCTCTTTCATTTTTTCTGTAGACGGATATCCAATTTTGTTAGCACCACTTCTTAAAGAGACCATCTCTTCCCCATTTAATGAATTTCAGATTTTTGTCCAAGATCAACTTTCATAGGTAGGTGGGCATACTTCTGGGTTCTCAATTCTGTTTCATTGATTTATAGGTTTTCTTCTCATATACCAATAGCAGGCTTTTTAAAATGTCATGGCTGTCTAGTAGGGTTTTTTTAGGTCAAGTGCGTGAAGCTCCTACATTGTTATTCTTTTGAAATATTTTGTTTATCTGGAGTCTCTTTATTTTACATTTAAAGTTGTTTTCTACTTTTCCACTTCTTTAAAAACTGATGATGGGATGTGGATTGGTATTATGTCTATAGATCACTTTGGATAGTACTTTCACAGTGTTACGAGTTCATATTCATGAGTATGGTATATTTTTCAATTTTGTTCTGCTTTAGCTTCTTGATATAGATTTTTTTCCTGATGTACTTTTTTTGCTTCTTTAGTTGGATTTAATCCTATGTATTTCCTGTTGGGGGTAGCTATTGTTAATGATATTGCTTTCCTGATTTCCATTTCACAGTTCGCTTTGTTTGTTATATCAAAGGAGTATGACTGAGTTTTATATGCTTACATTGTACCCTGCCACTTCTCCAAATCTTGTTTACAATAAGCTTCTTGCTGAATCTATGGGATTTTCTATGTATATGATAATATGATGTGCAAATAGAGATAGTTTTACTTCTTTTTTGTTAAGGTGGATGCCTGTTATTTCCCTTTTATGCCTTATTGTTCCTGTTAGGACTTTCATTACAATATTAAGTAGAATTGGTGATAACTCTTCTCTGGTTCTTGTTCTAAAGGGGAATGCTTATAGCCTTTCTTCATTGAGAAAAAAATATTGTTGCTCTTTGGTACCATCAAGTCAGTTCTGATTCATAGTGAACCGATGGACAACAGAATGAAAAACTACCTGGTCCTGCACCACCCTCACAATTGTTCTTATGTTCAAGCCACTTGGGTTGCAGCTACTGTGTCAATTCATCTTGTCCAGGGACTTCCTCTTTTATACTGCTCCTCCACTTTACCAAACACATGTCCTTCTGCAGGAACTGATCTCTCCCGGCAACATGTCCAAAGCACATGAACAAGATCTTACTAGCTATACCTCTCAGGAACATTCTAGCTGTACTACTTCTAAGACAGATGTACTTGTTCTTTTGGCAGTCCATTGTATTTTCTATATTCTCGGCTAACCTTTAAATTCAAATGCACTGACTTTTCTTTAGACTTCCTTATTCAATATCCAACCTTAACATGTATATGACATGAGTTGTATCTTATGTGTGTCACATGTTGGTTCAGGCATACCCTAGTGCTTAAAGTGATTTCTTGCTTTTCAACACTTTAAAGGAGTCTTGTGAAACAGACTTGCCCAATGAAATTCATTGCTTGATCTCTTGACAACTGCTCCTGTGATCACTGATTGAGGATACAAGCAAAATGAAATCTTTTACACTGTCAAATTTTTCTCTGTTTATCATGATGTTACCTATTAGGCTAGTTATGAAAATTTTGGCTTTCTTTACAATGAGTTGTAGTTCATACTGAGGCTGCAATCCTTGATCTTCACCAGCAAGTGCTTCAAGTCTTCCTCACTCTTTGCAAGCAAGGTTGAATCACCTTCATATTGAAGGTTGTTAATAAGCCTTCCTTCAATCCCAATGCCACATTCTTCTTCATATAATCTAGCTTCTTTGATAATTTGTTCAGCAGAGAGATTGAATAAGTATGGTGAGAGGCTGGAAACGTGATGTGTACCTTTCCTGTTTTTAAACCATGCTACTTTCCTTATTCTGTCTTCACCATTGCCTCTTGGTCCATGTATAAGTTCTGAATAAGCACAATGAAGTGTTCTGGAATTCACATTCTACTCAAGGTTATCCATAGTTTGTTATGATCTGCACAGTTGAATGCCTTAGCATAGTCAACAAAACACAAGTAAATATTTTTCTGGCATTCTCTGCTTTCAGCCAAGATACATCTGATATCAGCAATGATATCCTTTTTTTTTTCATGTCCTCTTCTGAATCCAGCCTGAACTTCTGGCAGCTCCAGGTCAATGTATTACTGCAACTCTCATTGAGTGATCTTCAGCAAACTTATACTTGCAGATGATATTAATGATTTTATTTTCTAATTTGAGCATTCTACTGGGTCACCTTACTTTGGAATGGGTACGAATATGGCTCCCTTCCAGTTAGTTGTCTAAGTTGCTGTCTTCCAAATTTCCTGGCATAAAATAGTGAGTGCTTCCAGTGCTTCATGAACTTGTGGAAGCATTTCAATTAGTATTCCATAAATTCCTGAAGCCTTGTTTTTGTTTAATGCCTTCAGTGCAGCTTGAACTTAATTACCTATTTTTTAAAATCAAGAAATAAGAATAGCAACATTCTTATTTCTGGCAAAATTAAAACAGAAGTGAAATTCTTCACCAAAATTAACAGCATGGATACAAAACCAGTGATGAATATTTTTCTCCCACCATTTCTCTGCCATCCCAGTGGCCAACAATTATGTGAAGAAATGCTCTCAATTATTTGTTGTAAGAGAAATACAAATGGCAACATCAGTGAGATCCTACCTCACAAACCATATCAAAATAAAAAATTTTAAAGAAGACATAAAATAACAATTCTAATATATTTGAGTTAGCTCGATGACAGTGGCTTGTGGTTGTGGTTTGTTTTGTTGGTTTGGAGAAGCTGTTGAGAGATTGGAGCACTAACACATTGCTGGTGGTGTTGCAGAATGGTCTAGCCACCACAGAAAACAGCATGGAACTTGACTAAGCCATTGTGAAGCCAATACCCTACACTCCCACAATCTCTCTACTTGGTATACAACCCAAAGAAATAAAGAACTGAATATGAACAGATACGTAGACACCCAGATTTATTGCAGCACTATACACAATACCCCAAACTAGGAACAACCTAGAAGTTCCTCTGCGAGTGAATGAATAAATAAACTCTGGTGCATGCATACAATGGAATAGTGTGCTTCCTTTTAAAAAACAAGAAAGAAACTCGAACACCTCAAGCATGACATGGGGGATTTTGGAAGATACTATTAGAAAAGAAAAACTTAAGAAAAATAGTTTTGCACCAACAGGAGCTGACTTTGAAGATGATACCAAGGTCTGGGGGAAGGGCCAGGAGAGAGAAAGAGGGAGGGGAGACAGACAGGGCTACATCCATTGGGAGCTTATTAGGATACTAGCCCTCTGCTGATGTATTGGGCTGTACAATTGTGTTTTGCATGCTTTTCCCTGTGTGTGTTAGATTCCATGATAATTTAAAAGCAAACAAACAGAAAGGCTGAAATAATTGGGGTTATCTTCTTTTCACATCTGGCTGGCACTGCTAATTTTCATCTATGTACAGATGGATTATATATGAGGGCAGGGGGCCAGGGGGAAGCCTCTGGAAAATGCATGCCTACACCTCACTGATAACAGCGGTTGCTTTTGGGGTCCATCTGCAGCTCATTTGGGGCCATGAACCTTGGTTTCTGTGTGGTCTTCAATTTCTCCTCAGCCGTTGTCTCTTCTCCTTTCACCGGATGCAGTGTACTTGTTAACATTGGGATGTCTAAGTCCAAATCCTAACCCCTTCTATCACCAGCTGGCATACAACTGGGTTTCCAAGACTATAAATCTTTATGGGAGCAAATAGATTCAGCCTTTCCCCAACAAAGGAGCTGGAGGTTTGGAACCATGGATCCTATGATTAGCAGTCCAATGCTGAAGCCAGTAGGCTACCAGAGCTGTTCACAATGGGCACCCAAGGCTGAAGTGAGCTGCTGAACATAGAGCATTAGTCTCGTGCCTGGCATCTGTGCGTCATTCAAAATTGCTCTGCTCTCAAAGCCATTTGCAGCCTTCACACTCCTGGTCACATTAGGAAGAAAATGTCTGAGACTTGTTATTAAAAAGAATAAAAATCACTCAACTCATCTCTCCCCCTTTTCCCTCCAATGAGAGAATCCAGGAGGGCTTGGGGACTTTGCGGGAAGCTGACAGATTGGGAGAGATGACCAGAATCTTTGTTATCAGTCCTGGCACAGTGTAATGGCATGACAAATCTTCCAAAGAAAGTAAAAATGTGATTTCCGGTCTTCCCTTTCATGTTAGCTTCAGCGGAGCATGGAGCGAGCTGCTGGATGCCAGCAGACTTGTCCCTGACTTGTATCTGAGACCCAACAGGACAGGGCCCACAGTCCCGACTGTGACCGCTCCATAGAACCCTCTGCGTCTTGTCTTACTCTCAAAGCAGGCTGTCTGGGTCACCGGAAAACTTCTGCATTTCCAAATGCACACAGTTTGCCCATGTGAGGGATAGTTACACCTTTACAAAGATCAGACAGCTTCCAATGTTTCCTCAAAATGGATACAGAGCAGCGACTCATGGGTGTGAAGTGAATATGAGTCTTTTGAGATACAACCGTCCCATGGTTCCTCCATGACCCTAGGCAAATGGCCACACCTCACCTCGGTATTGTGGGCTCCTCTGAGGCAAAAGGAGAGGATTGATGGATGAAATAATCTTCAAAGTATCCTTCAGCTCTCCATGGGTGCTAGTCAGGATGGGGAAGTTAGCTTTCCTGAGCCTCATCTTGTCCTTTTGCAAGCCAACTGGCACTGCCTTAAAAGACAATTTTTATGCACAGGGAATCCAGGGTGGATGATCCCTTCAGGACCAGTGGCGAGAGTGGCAATACTGTGCGGGTGGACAGAAAGTGGGGTAGAAAGAGGGAACCAATTACAAGGATCTACATGTGACCTGCTCCCTGGGGGACGGACAACAGAAAAGTGGGTGAAGGGAGATGTTGGACAGTGCAAGGTATGACAATATAATAATTTATAAATTATCAAGGACTCATGAGGGAGGGGGGAACGGGGAGGGAGGGGGAAAAGTGAGGAGCTGATGCTAGGGGCTTAAGTGAAGAGCAAATGTTTTGAGAATGATGAGGGCAATGAATGTACAAATGTGCTTTACACAATTGATGTATGTATGGATTGTGATAAGAGTTGTATGAGCCCCTAATAAAATGATTTAAAAATAAAAATAAATAAATAACTTTAAAAAATTAAATATATAGATTTGAAAACAAAACAAATCACACAAATAACAACAAAAAAACTTTATTTTGTATGAATTGCAATGAGCTTAACCTTCTTTGCCCAGCTGGAAGCACCACCCCTGTCAAAGGAAGTGGGAGTCTTTACTGGTTTCTAGTGGCGGCACACAGGCTGATACTCACAAATGGCTTAGCCAGGAAAGAAGTTAAGAAAATGCACTTTTAAATGCAGTCAGTTCCTTTAAAATATTCAAAAGTGCCCATGGAAGTACCAACCAACAAGTGCCCCCGGGGCATATACCCTGTGCCATATTGTTCGAATAAACTAAATTCACGTCCTGTTCACAAGCAGTTGATGGTGCATTACTAACGCTGTCAGGCACCATGGAGTCTGCCACATAGGGTCTCCTAGGCTGCGATCCGTCTTTAGGATGACAGATGGCCAGGTCATTCTCCCACGGTCCCAGCCTCTGGGCGTATGCTGCCAACCTTTCAGTTAGCACCTAATTGCTTAACCTTTGTGATGCCAGGCATCTTATGTATTACAGATAGAGAAATGTAATTAATCACGCAATTCTCTGTATCTTTTTATAGCACGTATCACCACCAACCTGGAACTACATAGATAACCAATTCCAGGTTGAAAGGGATAAATGCCACAAAGAGATACAGATTATTACCTGAGTTCAAAGGAGAGACAGTGACTTGGAGCAAGAAGATGAGTTACCAGGTGCATAAAACCCCCTCCCTACATGCTTGGTGTCAATAGACTCAGTAGAGAAAATGTCATTGGAGATGAGCTCTAATGACTGACGTAAGGTATGCATCTGTAATGATGGGACTAAGGATGTGAGAAGAGAGGTGACACATTCCTGGTGAGGGGACACATTCCCTGGATGCATGAATTGCTAAAGGGATGCGTTATGCTTGGTAAAATAGAGGGCCAGTGAGCAGTGAGGGTGAGGGAGACCCTTGGGGAGCTAGGTCGGCACCATAGCTACAGCAGTGGCTTGAACATGCTGCAGGTGGTGAGGGTGATCCAGCACTGGTTAGGGTTTGGTTCTGTTGCACATACGGTTGCCATGTGTTGCTATTGGCTCAATAGCAGCTAGCAACTGTAACAATGACGCAACTAACATAAATGTTAACTCATGTATCTTTCACGACACCCTATGATAGGCTACTATAGTAGCAGTGCTATTAGCCTCTTCATTTGATAGAGGATGAAACTTGGCAGATAGAATCATATGACAGTTGAAAATGTAGATTTTTACCTCAGAAGAGAATTCAGAACTGAAGACAAGGTGCCTGAGGCCAGGAGCTTCCGATGAAATTGCCATAGAGAGACAAAAAAGATAAGAGGATCAAGAACAAAAATGCCTGCATGAAGGAAAATAGAAGGAAAAGAGGAAATCAAAAAGATGCAAAGGGAGCATTCACCCAGAATGGAGGATAAAATAGCATTAGATTGCTGGGGAAACCAGGGCAAGAGAAAAGAGAATGAATAGAGCAACAATGCAGAATCCTGCAGAAGATGAGAGGAGAGAAGAACTGAGAAAGAATATTAGATTCACAATTTCTGACCTATAGCTTAAAGTCTTCAACTATGATGTTTCTATTGTTACCTCAAGATGGGACAACTGTGAAAGCACCAGGATCCCAATCTCCTGACTTTCTGGACTGTATGGTTTGTTCTGTTTCTCAGCCTTATGAAGCTCATCTTTTATTTTTAAATGTCTTAAATTTATTGGATACAGACAATTTTATTGGCATTTACTTCTATCATACAATTCAAAAGTTCAATCATATTATGAAGAATTATGCCATCATCACCACAATCAATTTGAGGACACTTTCTTCTGTCTTGTGCTCATTGCTATTAGCTCATCTCCATCCCCCGTCCAGCATTCCCTGCCATCTCCCAAGAAACCACTAATTCAGTTACTGTCTCTATAGATTTACCTAGCTTAGAGTTTATATACAGAAGCACACACGCACAAAGACTAATAACAATAACAAAGTAAAACAGAAAAACCTCAATTGTAAGAAAAAAATTAAAAACTAGAACAAATAAAAATGGAGATTAAATGATAAAGTGTTAAATTATCTAACTACATCTGCAATAATCTATTTGCCAATGTACTCAGCATGAGAGTAAAGCTCTCCCTGGTCGATGGTCCAAGGGAATTCACCAGAGGCTTAATCCACATTTATTTCTCCTTCACTTTATTTTTCTAAAGTAAAACAAAGAGGAGATCAATAGATATTACATTTTAACCTAACGATATCTGCCATAGTAAACTCTGCAATGCTCTCTGATACCAAGGCTAGATACTTCACTCAACTCTGGATAGAGGGGATTCACTGGAGGTTCAGTCTATGTATGGACCCTACAAATGGATTGGGGCTTCACTGTCACCCATAGCCTTCTGCAAGCCAGGTGTTCACATTTAAATTCAGATACCACTCCCTCGTTTTACTTTGTATTTATTATTTACAATCCTTGAACCACACGGGCTGTTGGGCTTCTTCCCTGTGGACTTAGAGGTGGCTGTTGGTTTGGAGACAAGCATTCAAGAGCCCAGACACTATTCTTTCTGATAGTCGGGCACTATCTAGTTTCTTCCCCACACTTCGCTATAGCACCTGTATCTTCAGTCATCTCATTGTGAGAATGAGTATCAAACAAGGACAGGTCATAAGAACTAGTTTTTCTTAAATTAGGGCTCGAATTAAGTGCAAGCCCCAAATTTATTCATATCTCTGTTTATATATGTCTCTGGTTCACTTTAGATACATAGTTGTCATTTTTTAAATTCATTTTATTGGGGGCTCATAGAGCTCTTAGCACAATCTACACATACATACATTGTGTCAAGCACATTTGTACATTTGTTGTCATCATTTTCTTTTTTTTTTTTTAGTATTCTACTATTTTTTTAAAAAACATTTTATTAGGGGCTCATACAACTCTTATCACAATCCATACACACATCAATTGTGTAAAGCGCATTTGTACTTCATTCTCAAAACATTTTCTCTCCACTTAAACCCCAGACATTAGGTCCTCATTTTTCCCCTCCCTCCCCGCTCCCCCCTTCCTCATGAGCCCTTGATAGTTTATAAATTGGTATTTTGTCATATCCTTCCCTGTCCGACGTCTCCCCCCACCCACTTTTCTGCTGTCCGTCCCCCAGGGAGGAGGTCACATATAGTCCCTTGTAATCGGTTCCCAACTTCCCACCCACTCTCCCTCCACCCTTCCCGTTTCGCCACTAACACCACTGGTCCTGTAGGGCTCATCCACCCTGGATTCCCTGTATTTTCAGTTCCTATCTGTACCAGTGTACCTCCTCTGGTCTCGGGGAGGAGATGAGCCAGTCCGGGTGCGATGTAGCGACGATGGGAAATACAAATTTCCTCTAGTTCCTAAATGTTTCCTCCCCGCTCCCACTACCATGACTAGAATTTGACCATCGTTGTCATTTTATGTTAGAGGGCATTATCAATCATCCCCTTAGGCATAAAGGAATTCTATTGATAGTGTCATTAATTTAGCCATTGGTATGGAATTGAAAACACTGTTCAGAAAAGAACATTAGAGAAATATAGGCCTGCCACAAACCATATTACATACATTTTTGACTGTACAGATTAATCTCTTAAGTGACACTCTTTTCACAAACGGTGGGGCTTGGTAATAGGGCAAATTTTTAAATAATATTCATTCACAATGGTAGAAGCACACTTACAAGATTAATACATGTGATAATAAAACAAGGAAGCCATTAAAATAGTAAGCCACCGTTCACTGGGCACCCTCAAAATGCAAGAGATCTGAACCAAAGTCCATGACCGATAGGTCTATGCCCTTGGGATAGCAGTGTTCTGCTTCTTCTCCACTAGGGTATTTCAGCCTTAAGTCCAAGGGCTACAGGTTAGTTTGAGGTAAAGCCCAGCTCACTTAGTGGGGTTTCCACATCAAGTCCTTCTGGTAGTCTATGAATAGTGCTGTGTTGTGCACCTGGAAAGAATAGAGTCTAAATTCTCAGTAGTCTATAGCACACAGCCTCAATAATCAAGAGGTGGATGGAAACTAGGTCAACATTGTCCGATTAATATAGTTCCAGGCATATTCTCTCCTAGGGTTCTACATAAGTATTATTAGGGTTTTTTTCCTTATTATTTCCTATTTTCCCACCAACAGAAATATAATCTCACTTTTTCACACACTTTTCCCTTCCCCCATGTTGAGTGGATTTCCTGTAGGGTTCTCTTATCACTTTGCCATGAATGGATGTTAATTTGGGGTGATCTTAACTGGATAAAGTCTTTTTTTATTTTGACAAAAACCTACACAATAAAACCTTCATCAATTCAACAATTTCCATATGTGCAAATCAATGCCAATGATTTCCCTGGTGTTAGGCTGGATTTCCTTGGGTGTTAGAGAAATAAATCCAGTGTTACTCATATGTGTTTGAGAAAGAGCTTTAGATTAAGAAGTAATTAGATATCAAGAAAATTTCCCAGCCAGTCTAATTCAAGTCCATGAGTCCAATATTTGTCCATAAATCCCTTTCAGACTGATGCAGCCACATGCAATGATGCACAACGCAGCATGATCACAAGCCAGTGGGGCCAGAGCCATTGGCTCCAAGTTCAGTGTAAACATAGCAGGGCACTTGCAACTCTCAGGGTAGCCGCAAAAATCCCAGTCAACAGGAAGGCATAGTCCCTGGGATGGGGGGTTCCCAGGGTCCTCTTGATGAGAAGGCCATGCCCCCAGAGGAGACAGTATCAGGCTTTGATCTGATTGACAGGCCTGACTCCATCTCTAGCCAGGAGTGTCTAGTTGACACAAAATCATCAAACTACCACACTCATGTTGTACAGCACTTATTGCTACCCTTTTCTAAATTACCCACCACAATTAACAGAAATTCATTGCATAAACATAAGCAAAACATTCCTTTATTGCCTGTTTTTGTATATCTCAGTGTATATAGTATTTGTCCTTTTGTAACTGAATGATCTTACTTCTTATAAAGTTTTCTAGTCAAATCCACATTTTGGAATGTATTAGAGCTTCATTTCTCCTTATGATTGGGTAATAATTCATTGTGTATATACTACATTTGAGTTCTACATTAATTTTTCAGTGAATTTTTCCACTTTTGGCTGGGATAAGGGTGAGAAAGACTGTACACCTATGTTTGTTTAGGCTGCTTCCCAGAACTAACATAAACTATGCTTTGGGGGTGTGTGGAAATGATTGGGTGATTCCCTCCAAATCTAGGTCCCAAAAATCCCACTGTCATAGAGTTGAATTAGGACTTATAGTCACCTTATGTAGGGTTTCTGAGGTTTTGGAAATCTTTAAGAGACCAGACAGTCTCTTCTTTACCCTGTAGACTAGCTGATGGGTTTGAACTGTCTAACACTTACACAACAGCACCATCAGGTCCCCTCCCAAACCCAGGCAGTAGGTGAAAATAGATGAGAGCTCTTAGGCTTCTATTGCCTTTAATACTGAAGGAAAACACTACAATGTTATCAGTCTCCAAACCTAACCAGGGCTCACTCTTGCAAAATTTATATAGAAGGTGTTTGTTGTGTATGTCAGATGGTGATGAATTGAAGTCTTAGTGTTATTTTTATATATTGTCTGTTAGTATTCTAAGTATTTGTTTTGTACTCAAAAGCACAAAAGGAAGACAGATGCAATTAACTGTATTTCTTTTTCTTGTTTTTAAGGACAAGTCACCAAGCTAGAAACTGGTATTTCCAAATCTAGAGTAAGCTAGAATTATTCCTTTCTTCTCTGTGTGTTTTAATTTATAGTCTTCTTCTATCTTCCACATCTTCCTCCCTGAGGAATTTGGCCCTTTTTGGGTGATTCTATCTTTTGATTTAGGAGAGAAAGTTTCTCATCCTTGGCACTATTGACATTTTGTGACTGTTTATCTATCTATCTATCTATCTATCTATCTATCTATCTATCTATCTATCTAGGAGCTGTCCTAAGCATTCTAGAATGTCCAACAGCATCAAATGTTTAAACTCACTAAATCCCAGTAACATCCCTACCCCAATCTGTGACAATCAAACATGTCCCCAGATATCAACAATGTCCCCATGGGGGAAAAACTACCCTCACTTAAAAACCATGGTGATAAAACTTCTTGCAGTAAGGTGTGAGTAGCTTAATATGATCTTTCTGCCATGGATTCTTTCGATTTGCAAGAGGCATCCAGGCAAAGCAATGTACACACATACAAAATATCAATTTCTGTATTTGATTTACCTCTCAATTAAGTGTCTGGGTGCCAGAAATATAATCCACATAATTTATGGACAGAATTACTCATTCTCAGCTTTGTACTCAATCAACTCAGTTTTGAGCTTCCTCTCTCTCTCAATCCTAGGGTTTGTACGGGTTTGTGATGCTAGGAGGTCAGTAAGAAGGAATTGCCCTGTGTTGGTAGGGACTACACCATACCAGCCTCTTTTCTGGTCCTCAAGCAGAGTCACCCCAACTAGCATCCATTGGAGTTCCATTATGATTTCAAATGAGCTTTCTCTACTCGTTATCTCCTGTCCCCTGACCATATACTCCTCTGGAGGCCCCAGGGAACTTAAGGGCACAGGTGTTCCCCAACATTTTCTTGCTAACATTCTATTCTATTCTATGATGCCATCCCATGTCGGTGGGATTATCCAGGCCCTCATATAAAGCAAGCCAAGCCCCCTCTCTCCCTGGTCAAGGATGCTGCTCCCCTTTCACTATCCTTGTACATTCTGCTTTCCCTCCTTAGTTTCCTATTCCCAAGCATGGAGGAGGCAGGGGGAAAAGAAAAGCTCCTAAACTCAAAAGCCAGAATGTATTGCCTTTGTTCTCTGGCTCTGTAATAGCAAACTCCGCCTCAGACAGTAATGAATCATTACTAGCTGTCTAAGCTGGAGTGAGACCCTGTGGCCAAGGGAAGAAATGGACTGGAAAGAAAACACTTGGTTTTTCACCCTCTGCTCCTCACCTGTATCCATATGCAAAGCATTACTTTTTAGGGCTGTTCTCCAATTAACTGTATCCTACCACACAGATTTACTTACTGTATGTAACTTTAACAGGCTAGTTGACAGGTAACTGGGAACCAGTATAAAACTTTAACAAACCCACTTGTGACCACTAATCATCAAATCTTTATCCGAAAGACTCATATAGAGCAGTGAGTCCTCAATATCTCCACAGACCCTGTGGATACAATAAGAAATCTGGTATGGTGCTCAGAATGTGTGCCGTTTGCCATGGACAATAGTAATCCCTTCTATTCTGAGACAAAGTAGGATATAGTATAAAATAACAATGCCTTCCCATTTCTAGGAGGCGTGGGTGGCATAGTGGCTACACATTGAGCTGCTAACCACAAGATCTGCAGTTCAAAACCACTAGCCAGCTCTGAGGAGGAAAGATGAGGCTCTCTAGTCCCATAAGGAGTTACAGGGAGGAAATTCACAGGGACAGTTCACCCCTGTCCTAAAGGAATTGAATCAATGGCAGTGAATTTATATTTTTGGTTGTTCCCACCTGTATATTCAAGAATAAATAAGAGGAACATTTCTTCATCTCATGTGATCTTTATATTTACTGAAATAACTATCTCACGCAACCTCTTCTTAGCATTCGTCACCTTCTATTCCATCTTCTGCTCAACCACGGGCATACTTCCTATTTCACTGAGGAAACAGAGCATCACATTAGAGCACGCATTGGGCCACGGCCAGCATCTGGGCTCATATTTCCAGTCTTCCCTGACCCCCTTCTTTCTTCTGAAGGAACTCCCCAGTTTCCTGGCAAGACCAGCACCACCACTGCTTACTGGACCCCATAAACTTCCTCCTTAAGAATTCCTTCACGCAGGTCTCCCTACTCTTTCCTATCTTCTCCAAATCTGCTTTTCTATTGGGTTTTCTTCATCAAAAGAGTTGTTGTTGGCAATTTTCATCTGACATCCCTCACCTCTTGGTGACTTTATGTAAAAGCTGGAAAACATTGTCGCCCAGCCCTGTGCCACCTTCACAATTGGTGGGGGTGGGGGGGTGTTACTTGGTGCCATTCTTGTAGATATTGTGTCAATCCAGTTCCTCGAGGGCTTTCCTTGTCCTCGTGAACCCACTACTCTACAGAACCTGGATGTTAAGGATCGATTTAAGTGTTGTAGAAACATTGACCGTTTCTGTTTTTCTCTCCAAAATAGGAAAGCCTACATCTCATCATGCTTCCTCCTAAGAAACATCCTGGTTCGATTTCTAAGATCAATTTGTGAATTTTGGCAGTCCACAATATATTCAGTATTCTTCACCCATACCACAGTTCAAATCTATCCACTCTCCTTCAGACTTCATATTTCAGCATCCATCTCGCCCACCTTCAAGAAGATGGGTTGGCTCAATAGTCACACCGATAAACTCAAACACTCATGAGAGTGTGCAGGGACAGGCATCATTTCATTCTGTTCTAAAGAAAGTTAGCCAGGAGTTGGAGCCAACTGGATGGAAACTGGCATTTGGATCAATTTACAGTTAATTTCCCATGTTTGCTTGGATTGAAAATGTCAGAACTCACCTGGATTGTCAGAACCTGGTAAAGTCTAACTGGAGAAACATGCAATCGGGTCTTTAATTCCCATGGGTTGTTGAGAGGCAAGGAGGTGGTGCACTGTTAAGGCTGGGCTCACTGAACTCTGAGACACTGCTGCTTCACTTGTGCTCCTCAAACCAGGACTTACCCTTTACCTTATCATGGCTTTCCGTAGCCCTGATATTCAGACTTGATCTACACAAGTCAGCTTACCGAGTTCTCAAAATCAGTAATGAGTTCTCAGGAAGTTATGAATCGGTTAGTGTTATTTCAACTCACAGGCAAGTCACTGAACAAAATTCTGAAAGCTAATAAGAGAAAAGTTACAATGGAATTTACATTTTTCATATTCTAGCCTTTACATATTGGTGACTGTGATAGGTAGGTTTATTGTGCCAACATGGCCAATGAACACATGTAGGATTAATTGAAGGGTGGAGAGATAAATGGCTTGGTGACCCTCACCTTTCTTGTCTCTTGCTCTTTGATTGTTGGAGCAGTGTGCGGTTGCCTTGCTTGTTCTGTGCCTCAATTTGCAAGCTACACTACCTGTGGGACACCTAACCTGTGGACCTAACAGTATCACTGTAATTTGAAGTTCCTTCAAGACCTGCTTCACCACACTATTGGAATATATATCCCTGTCATCTGGCTGACTGTTGGTGACCTGCCTTCCTGTTTGCTGCCTGTGCCTGGATAACCTGAATTGCTCTACAGAGGACTACCCGGTAGCCCTCAAGACTTGAAGGACAGCCAGTGTCTCACAGCTGTCTCACGGAAGTGAGTTACACTGAGACATTTGTACTGCTCTATAGATTAATTAACCGTTTATTTCTTATGTTATCTATCTATCTATGTATCTATCTAAAGATATACTAAATTATTAGCGTTCTGGTTTTGTTTCTCTAGAGGACCCTGTCTAACACAGTGCCTTATCAATAAATGGACAACAAGCGTGGCTCTATAGCTTCATTGGAGGTTGTAAAGGGAGAGTGCTCTCTCCTACTCCCCCACCCCCACCCCCAGCCGGCACCCTGCTGGGGGCTGAGGCTACACAAAGGTGAGGAAGGCAGAAGATCTTGTCCCTGCTTCTTTTTATGACTTTTAGAAAGACTTTTGAAAGTATTCACTTTGCTTGAAAATACTCCAGAAATCAAAGGAACGTGTGTGTGTGTGTATGTGTGTGCATGTAAGCACCCCCTGGTCAGCAGTTTGAAACCACTCCATGGGAGAAAGATGAGGCTTCCTATTCCTTTAAGTATTTGCTGTCACTGAAACCCAGCAGAGACAGCTTTACTCTAGCTTACTCCTTGACAATGGATTTGGGTTGCTGAAGAAGAGAGCAAAGAAACATGGTTGACCTAAATGCTATAATGGAGCTTGGTGTTTCAGTTAATACATACTCAATTTAAAAAGCTCCTCTCTGCTCTGCTCTAATAATGCACATTCCCTGAACAGAGAGGAGAACTGAGTTCATTATTCCTTCAATTGGAAAGCTCCGATGAATGAAGATCTCCTTTGAAAACAAAGTGGGCACTGAAAGGAGCAGCAGGGGGAACATGTCCCTGAGAGCAGCGTGGGACCCCTCTGCTGAGCACCAAGGCGCGGCACAGCACCTTCTCTCAGTGAGAGGGTGGCACTGCCAGGCACTTCGATTGGAAAGAAAGGCCACAGTGTAAAGTAAACCACAGCATTCGAATGCTACCCACACTCATGGGGGTGATGATTGTAGACAGAATGGTAAAAGCAGATTCATGTTGTCCAGCTAAATGGAAAATCTGTAATTCAGGCCATGAAGTAGGCAGCGGGACTTGTTGCTTTAGATAACATAAATCTCAGGTCAGAAATCCTTCTCTGGATGTGCTGCAGTGCAAGACCTCACTCGTATCCTTTTGACATCAAATGGGAAGACAAGTTAATATGTCAATACAATACTAATGGGACTCCGCGGGTTCTATTATTAAACTGTCTCCAATCAATTAGGGGCTTTAACTCCACTATACAGTACCAACATAAATATCCTTTAATACCCATTAAGGCCACTGTTCATCATCATGATGACTTTATCAGGTAGGCTGGGATTCTTTGCTGCTGAAGTTTTAGTAGGAAGGAAGACAAAGCATTCTGGATGGTGTAAATTTCCTGAGGGAGCTATGTGTTAGGCATTGTGTGATGGTTCAAATCCAATAGCTTCTCCTTGGCTGAAAGATGAGGCTGGCTGCTCCTGGAAAGACCTGCAATCTTGGAAAACTTATCTAGAGTCACACTGAGTTGGAATGGACTCAATGGCAGTGAGTTTTTGGTTTGACCATCGCTGGTGCTGGGGGGGTGCCATGCTGAAGTGAGACTTGGTGGAAGCATTCACTGGGGGAAATGTTTTTCAGTAACCTATTTTAAATTATATCTTGGGCTGCCAACCAGAATGTTGGTGTTTCAAATGCACCAACTGCTCTGAGGGAAGAATATTCAGCTGTTTGCTCCCATGAAAGTGTATAGCCTCAGAGATGTACAGGGACAGTTCTCTGCTATTCATAGATAGTTCCTGTGAATGAGAATCAGACCAACGGCAGTGAATTTGGCTTTGAAAACTATATTTTAAGTGAAAAACCCTCCTTAACCTATGGACTGTATTTGTTACATTTCATGAATACTTGGTAGGAGTTGTCACAATTAATAATATTGGTAATTGCCTAAGTGTTAAGGAAATGCTGCCTGGTATACAAAAATGCATACTCTGGTTTAGAATTGAATTGTATCTATGCAGAGGAGATAAAATAATTTTATAATCATTTTCACATTGCTTCTTCTGTCATTGTCTAAAGGGGGCTTTTCTGTGACAATTTCTCCATAGTACCTTAATCCTGCTATATGAACTATCATGATTAATCATGATAAAGAAAATTAACATGCTTTAAAGTACTTTGATTTATATTAGGTGATGAAAGCTCATCTAAACCCCCCCCCCCTCATAATATCTAGTTAAGCAATGTCCCTTAACCTCTTTGAAGTATGTTCCATGCAATTTCAGGGGTTATTAGAATCCCTGACATTCATGCAGGTACCCCAGTTTAAGTAAGTCATAAAAACCATTGTCTATCTAAACATCCACCTAAATATCCATCCATCCATCGCTCCATCCATCCATCCATTTACCATCAATCCATTCATTCACCCACATGTATGGAATTAACTTTTACCCCTGTAATGAAGAGCAAATTGCTCTGAGACTAGAAAGAACAGTTGACAAATTATACCTGATATAATAAATGAAGAAGCTGCAAAAGTTCATGGAAAATGAAATTAAAATATAATGGGATTTTCCCCAACATTAAAAAATATACATTCACCTCATATGTATTCACCTTTTACTAATACTCTAGAGAAACTAGATACTAGCTAGATGTTCATATAAGTATTCCTCTCAATATTTTCTTGCTTGCTATATACACACACAGAGATAACTAAAAATTTATATATGATGGATTCTGTATATAATAAAATTTTTAATATTTGAGAAAGTGTTGATGTGAATAATTATCTATAATATCTGGATAGTATATAAACCATATAAATTGTTATATATGTATATATGATGTTATAGATATATATGCAGATCAATTTTCTGTCTCGTATACATATAATGGGACTTCAAAAAGTTCATGAAAAAATATACCTAAAAGATAATGGAATTTCCCTTCCAACTTCTTGTTTGTTTTCTAGAGAATAGTCTAGAGAATTTATTAGGTTGAAGCAAACCAAAGTGAAGAACACATAGGAATGTGGTCCACATACCATATGTCTCAGACTGGATTCTCCAGAGAAACAAAACCAGTAGAGCTTATGTATGTATACGCACATGTACAGATAGACTTATATCTAGGTAATGACGCACACAGTTGCAGAGCTGAGCAAGTTCCAAGTTCCAAGCAAGTGGGGTAGTTGCCATGTAAGAGACTTCTCTGAGTCCTGTAGCTGCAGGAGTTGATGAGGTCAAGAGGTTAGACAGCAGGCTTTTTTTTTTGGCTGCAGAGACCAACCTTAACTCATGGCCTATATCTGTTACATTCAATAAATAACTTGGTAAAAAATTATCAAAATTAATAATATTGGTAATTCCATAAGCTAACAAATCTCAGAATCCACATTTGGCAGATAAGATGATAAGTTGCTGAAGACTCTCAAGATTAGTAAGTGATTTTGGCTCAAGTCCAAAGAACTGAATGTCAGATGAGAAGATAGATGTAGGATGCAGATCCAGTCAAAAGAAAGCAAGCTTTTCAACAGTATCTAAAGTAGACCACACACCCCAAGGAAATTTCCTTTTAATTGATTGGCTGCTTATAGCAGATCTCATCATGGATGTCATGATTACATTATAAGATCTCATCAAGGGGGATTACTAGGTCATAATTGCTAAACCAATGAGAATCCTTGCCCAACCAAGTTGAGACAATCTTATCTGACCATATATGCCAAAGTATGCATGGTGTGCTTCCATATGAGTAAAAGAACACACACACACACACACACACACACACGGCTGCTCATGAGCTTGTAAGAACCCAATCACTACTCACCAAAGCAGAATGTAGAACATTGTCTTTCTAAACTATATTACGCTAATTGACCTCGGTTCCCCTCAGGACTATGGTCCTGATCCTGTAGGTCCAGCAACTCATCCTTCAAGATGTTTCAGTTATATCAAACATTTTTCATAACTCTGCCCTGGCTATGCTGATTCACCACATATGCAACAAAGATAGATACACGTTTGACAATATCCTCTGTCATATTATCTATGTCTTTGTGAGTATATTCCCACTCTCCCTTGCACACCTGTTCATCCAGAAGGTCTATTCAAGCATCTACTCATAGATCACCACTACTGCAGGATTCTGTATACAATGGTATTTGCCTCTGTTGAAGTTAACATCTGCAAACCTCCCCTGCCTCCACCTTTTTTTCCCCAGCCTCCTTTATAATCCTTTGTCCTACACCCAAGTTAATACTTGTCTACTGCGGTAGTTACATAATCTGTTGTCAATTTGAGATTAAGAGTGAAGGGGTGCTTTTGGGGCCATCGCTGAAGGAGTAGCGGCCAAAATGAAGTTCAATCCCTTCGTGACTTCGGACTGCAGCAAAAACCGGAAGAGGCATTTCAATGCGCCCTCCCACGTCCGCAGGAAGATTGTGTCTTCCCCTCTTTCCAAGGAACTGCGGCAGAAATACAACGTTCGGTCCATGCCGATCCGCAAGGATGATTAAGTTCAGGTTGTGCGAGGACACTACAAAGGTCAGCAGATTGGCAAAGTGGTCCAGGTGTACCGCAAGAAATACGTCATCTACATTGAGCGGGTGCAGCGAGATAAAGCTAACAGCACCACTGTGCATGTGGGCATTCACCCCAGCAAGGTGGTCATTACGAGGTTAAAACTGGACAAAGACCGCAAGAAGATCCTGGAGCGGAAAGCCAAATCTCGCCAACTCGGAAAGGAAAAGGGCAAATACAAGGAGGAATCACTGGAGAAGATGCAGGAGTAAAATACCTTGTCACAGCGTCCATTTAAACCAGCACATTTGAGAAAGAAAAAAAAAGAGTGAAGGGGTAGAGTTTAGCCTGTCAATCAGGTCGCAGCTTGATGACCTCATTTGGAGGCGCTAAGGAGATAAATAGCTCACTGGAGGCAGCACACTGGCTCACTCCCTGGAAGCCATTCTTTCTGACAAGACACATGGAGCTACGCTAGAGCCCTGGAGCTGGAGGAGCCATGTAGAGACCCCTGCCAATGCTGAGATGCTTACACTGCCACTGGATCCACAAGACTTTCCACCCACTGACCTATCATTTTCCTGCATTTGGCATCATTGCATGTGTTTCATGAGTTTGAAGAGAAAGGTATAGTTTGGCATCAGACATATGGGCTAATATTGGACTTATGGGCTTGATCTGGACTGAGCTGGAATGTTTTCTCAATATACAATTGCTCTTTTATATAAAGCTCTTTCTTATACACATGAGCGTCTATGAATTTATTTCTCTAGCCAACCCGAACTAACACATCTACCCTCCAACCTGTAACGTCCCCTCCTTTTCTTTCCCTCTCACCCATGAAAAACATATTTCTTTCAGCGTGAAAATGTTTCCTTGCTGTTTTATAATAGTGATCTCATCCAATATTTGTGCTTGACCAATTTCACTCAGCTTAATGTCCTCCAGATTCTTCCATGGTGGGAGGTGTTTCACAGACTCACCTTTCTTTTTCCATATTACATAGGATTCCATTGGGTGTATATACCAAGGTTTGTTTCTCACTTCTTCCACTGCTGGACATTTGTTTCCATCTTCTTGTTATTGTGAAAAGCGCTTCAGAGGGTCTGAGTGTGCTTGTGTCTATTTGTGTTGCAGCTCTTATTTCTTTAGGCTATGTCCCAAGTAGAGGTCTCATTGCGTCATCTATTTCTATTCTCAGCTTTTGGGGACTGTGCCTTACCACTTTCTACAGTGGTTGCAAGATTCTACAATGCCACCCGCAGGGCATGAGGACTCCGGTTCCTCTGAAACTTTGTCAGCGGTTGTTGTCTCCTCTTTTTCAATACTTTATTATTACTATGGGGTTGAGCTGATAGTCTAATTGTTGCTTAGATTTGCATCTCAGGAATGGTTCATTTTTTATACTCTGGAATGGTTTCAGTAGAATTCGTGTCAGTTTTTCTCTGAATGAATACTTGAGTTCACGATCAAGGTGATTGAGGCCCAGCATCTTATTGTTGGAAGGTTTTTAATGTTCTGATCGATTTCTTCTTTTGTCATGGGTCTGTTCATGTTTCTATTCAATCCTTGTTAGGTTAGGTAAGCAGTCTGTTTCTAGAAATGTACCCCTTTCTCTAAGGCGTTCCCTTTTTGTGGGGTATAATTCTTCATTGTTGTTGTTAGGTACCTTCAAGCCCAGTTAAACTCTTAGTGGTGTATGTACAACAAAACGAAAACGTCGCCCTGTCCTGGGCAATCCACTACGGTTGCTAGGATTGAGTCCATTGTCGCAGTCACAGTGTCAATCCATTTTGTCAATGGCCTTCCTTTTTCTCATTGCCCACATACCAAACATGGTGTCTACTCTAGGGCAGCGGTTCTCAACCTGTGGGTCGCAACGCCTTTTGGGGTCAAGCGACCCTTTTACAGGGGTCGCCTAAGACCACCAGAAAACACATACTTCACAATATATAATTACATATTATTTTGTGATTAATCACTATGCTTTAATTATGTTCCATTTGCAACAATGAAAAGCCATCCTGCATATCAGATATTTACATTACGATTCATAACAGCAGCAAAATTACAGGTATGAAGTAGCAACGAAAATACTTTTATGGTTGGGGGTCACCACAACATGACGAACATGCGGCCTTAGGAAGGTTGAGAACCACTGCTCTAGGGACTGTCTCTCCTGATAATATAATCAAAGTGTCTAAGATGAAATCTCACCATGCTTGCTTCTAAGGAGCATTCTGGGTGTACTTCCTCCATGACAGATGTGTTGGTTCTTTTGGCAGTCCATGGTACTTTCAATATTCTTGGCTAGCACCATAGTTCAAATGCATGAATTCTTATTTAGTGTCTTTATTTAATGTCCAACTTTCACATGCAGATGAGGCAATTGAAAATAACCATGGCTTGGTGCAGGAGCACCCTAGTCCTCAAAGTAACATCCTTGCGGTCCAACACTTTTAGGAGTGCTTGTGCAGCTGATTTGACTAATGCGATGTGCCATGGATCTCCTGCCTGCTGCTTCCATAAGCATTAATTTTGGATCCAAGCAAGATGAAATCCTTGATCATTTCAAAACTTTCTCCATTTATCATTATGTTATTTATTGGTCCAGTGATTAGGATTTTTGTTTTCTTTATATTGAATTGTGAACCATACTGACTGTTGCCATCCTTGATTTCTACTAGTTTTACCTAAATTAACACGATTGAAGTAGAAAACCTGACCAGCCCCATGACAAAAGAAAAAATGATCAGGTCATTAAAAGACCCAACAAAAAACAATCCTCATAGCATACCACTAGGAGCTTTTAACCTTGAGCTTTTAACCTTGAGCTGGTTCTGTTGTGAAGTAGCCTGTTTCATTTCTTATTCCTATTATTTCCACCATCTCTTTCCTTCCCTTTGTGAGATTTGCCAGTAGTTTGTTTATTTTGTCAATCTTTTCAAAGAGCGAACTTCTTGACTTTTTTATTCTTTCTATGTCTTTCTGTTTCTGATGCATTTATTTCTGTTCTGATCTTTATTTTCATTTTATTTGGTGGCTGTAGGCTGATTTTGCTGCTCTTTTCCTTGTGATTGTTGGAGGTAGTGGGTTAAGGTATTAATGTTTTTTTCTTTTTTGCTGTGTGTTTATTGCTATAAATGTCTGAGTACGGCTTTTACTGTGTCCCAAAGGTTTAGGTGTGTTGGATTTTCATCCACTTGATTCAAGGAGTTCCTAAGTAGGGTGTTATTTATTCAATTTCCATTTGTTTTATTTTTTATCTTGATCTTCCTATTTTTGATTTCTAATATTAAAGTTTGGTGATCTGAGAAAATTATTTGTAATATCTCAATGTTTTAAAAAAATTTATTGAGGCTTGCTTTGTTACCTAACATATAGTGTATTCTGGAGAATGTTCCATCTGCACTGAAAAGAAGGTGTGTTGTTGGATGGATTGCTTTGTTTATGTCTTATGTTCACCTTGGTTGGTTGTGTCTAGTTCTTCTGTGTCTTTGCTGAGTTCCTTTCTACTTGTTCTATCCTTAATTAAAGGGATGTCCCTAAATTCTATTTGATTAGAATAATATTGTCACTTATCATCTGTTTGACTGCTGTTAGCTTGATATATTTTTCCCATCCTTCGATATTTAGTCTATCTTTGTCTGTGTTTAAGGTGTCTCTTTTGTAGACAGTATATTAATGGGTCTTGTTTTCTTCTGTATGCTTCTCTCTTTTGACTGGTGCATATCATCCGTTTACAGTCAGTGTAATTATTGACAGGCACGAGTTTATTGCTCTCATTTTGATGCGTGGAGTTTTCTTGTGATACTATTGGTTTCTCTATTCCGCATAAACTTCTGTGGGTTTTCTTGTCAGTTTTTCATTACTATTGTTTCGCTGTTCACTAAATCTTTATGATTTTCTTCTTTTCTATTTGGTGAGGTCTATTCAGTTTGTTTGAGGTTATCCCATAAATAAGTAATTCTTTCCAAGTTTAAAAGTCTGTTTTATCTTGAAATCTACTTGACTTCCTCTCAACTGGAACGTTCTACAAT
The DNA here is from genome assembly GCF_000313985.2 of Echinops telfairi. Classification (NCBI taxonomy): domain Eukaryota; kingdom Metazoa; phylum Chordata; class Mammalia; order Afrosoricida; family Tenrecidae; genus Echinops; species Echinops telfairi. The sequence goes on from NW_022103955.1 coordinate 2,750,203, forward strand.
TACACTATTCTCTCCATTTACTTCGTAATTGTTTTGATTACAGGTTGATATTTCGGATTGCCTGTTTTCAGAGTTCTTGCTTTTCTGATTTCTTTTCTTTTGACTTTGGAAACTTCCATATGGAGGTCAGTTAAACTTCCTGAGTGCATATCTTCTCATCTTTCATAAAGTTAGACACTTTCCAAATCCTTAGTAATTTTATTGGTGCTCTTTCGTTGTTTCTACCTGCTTGGGAATTCTATCACACTAAGTTATTCATCTTGATTGCATCCCACATAATTTGTAGGGTTTCTTCAGATATTTTTACTCTTTTTTTATTGTTCTTCCAGCACATTGGTACTGTGACGTTTGTCTTCAAGCCCTCTAATTCAGCCTTACATTGATTCAATTTTACCCTTTGTTCTTTCAATGTATCAGCCATTTCAGAAATGTTAGTATCAATTTTACATATTTCAATTGGCTAGTTTTCTTAATGTTTTTCCCTTATTTTGTCAGTGTGTTATTATAGTGTTTTCTGAATTTAAAACAAAAACAAATATTTCTGCATTTTCCTTGTAGCTTTGTTGATCTTTCTTTCAATTCTTTAATGAACGTTCAATATCATTCTTTTGAATTCCTTATCAGGTAGTTCCAATTCCTTTTCACTTTGAGAAAGGCGTCTGGCTCTCTCTATTGGGCACTTGCTTGAGTCACCATGTCTTGCATTTTCCTGTGGAATGAAATTATTTGTTGATTCCAAGACATTGATATTTCTTTGTATTTGAATTTGACTGATGACTTTCTATAGGTCAAAATGTAATCAGTCATCACTATACTTCACAAACTTCTTAAGCCCCCCCCCCTTATATAAATGTACAATAGGGGAAGTAAGAAAATTGTTATAAAATTATAGAAACTTTTATTAAACAATAATTCAAAATGTGAATCTTGCTTTTCCTTACCTAAACTTACTTACTTGAACTTGCTTTTCCTTACCTTCTCTCTTTTCAATACCTAAAGAGTTCTTCTGTAGCAGATTTACCAAATAAGCTATATCTTTTGTTCTCTTGACTACTGCTTGCATTAGTATTGATTGTGAATCTAAGCAAGTTAAAATCGTTGACAACTTCAACTTTTTCTCCATTTACCATAATGCTATCTATTGGTCCAATTGTGAGAATTTGGGTCTTCTTTACATTGAGTTGCTATCCATTTTGAAGACTGAAATCCTTGATTTTCATCAGCAAGTGCTACAAGTTCTCCTCACTTTCAGCAAGCAAAGTTGTGTCATCTACCTATCGCAGGTTAATAAGCCTCCCTCCAATACTATGCAGGATCTTCTTTATATAAGCCAGCATCTCTGAGTATTTGCTCAGTATACGGATTGAATAAGAATGATGAGAATATGCAACCCTGATGCACACTTTTCCTGTTTTTAAACCATGCAGCATTTCCTTGTTCTGTTTGCAGAACTACATTTCTTCATGAATGATGTTCTTGATGTCCTCCCACAACTCAGTAGGTCTTCTGTCATTAGTATTCAATGCATCAAATTTGTTCTTGAGATGCTCTTTAAATTCAGGTGGAATTGACTCAGGTAATCTTTTGTGTCTTGTGGACTTGTTTTAATTTACTTCAGTTTTAACCTGAACTTGCATATGAGCAATTGATGGTCTGTTCCACAGTCAGGCCTGGTCTGGTTTTAGCTGCTGACATGGAGCTTTCTCATCTTCTCTTCCTACCCACGCAGTCAATGTGATTCCTGTGTGTTCCGTCCACAGAAGGCCATGGGCATAGTCACCTTTTGTGTTGTTGAAAAAACATATTTGCTATGAACAAGTCATTGGTCCTGCAAAATTCTGTAATGCAATTACTAGCTTCCTTTCTATCACCAAGGCATTTTCCAAAGACTGCTCCTTCTCTGTTTGTACCTTTTGCATGCTAATCACCAGTCATCATCAATGCATCTTGATTGCAGTTTCAATCAATGTCCTACAGAATATGTTGGTGGAATTCTTCAATTTTTTTTCACCACTGGCTTTTGTAGTTGGTGCATAAATTTGAACATTAGTTGTATCCAGTGGTGGGATTCAGCCAGTTCACACTATTGTGGCAAAACCCAAATCTATTTTTTGGTTGAGTTTGGTGACTTGGTTGTTAAAAACGGCACTTGCAATCGGGGTTCTCCCCTAGGTGAGGAGCTGGACAGCAGCTCCATGTGGAAATCACAAACGCACACCCCTCACTCTTTTTTAATGTTCATCAGCACCACAGTGTGTTCTAAGCACCTGAAATAATGTTCCTTCTGTCCATAGGTACAACATTTTATATGGAAGTATGTTTTTGATATTGATTTATTCATTTCATAAAACTTATCATTTGGATGAAATACTACATTTTGATTCCCTTGCATTGGTTACTTCAGTAAACAAACATATAATGTAAAGAGAAAAAGTGCCAAACAACCAGAGGATGACATGCTGTCATTCATTTCAGCTTTGTGTTATGTACCAAATTCTCACAAGATATCATGAGTGAATTATGCAATTCCTGAAAGTCTTCAAAGGTCTCAAAATATTGTCAGAACAATTGTTGTAAATTCAGCAGAAGTGGAAGGGGGTTTTCAAAGATGAATATAATATGTTTAGAGAAGTCTCATAGCTGTTGCTAATACATCAAACACAGAGACTTTTGTCTAATTGGTCTATCTCTAAAGGAATGGGATTCTACTCCTACATTGAAAATATGGCAAATACCAGCCCATTTCAGAACTATAATGCCTAGCACTTCAATCTGTATGCATTTCACTTTACCTTTGAGGAATTTTCTAGACTTATACTTAGCATAGTCCAAATTTTAATCATTAGCAGATTTTTGTAGCTCTTTCACTTTTCCTTGAGTCATGCCCCATTAGTGAATGAAGATCCCAAAGGTTCCACTCGCACAGGCTTTACCTGACTCATGCCACCATGCTGGACTCCACCCTGAGAAATTTGAACATTAGTTGAACATTTCCAATGCCCTCTAACCTGAAGGGCCCATCCTCTGGCAACCTCTGGAACAATATTCAACTTCCATGCATTAGACCTTTAGTATCTGATGATATTTTGAAGTTATGCATAAGGTTTTCAGTGGCTACTTACTCTGATGTAGGCAGCTGATTCCTTCTTCATTGTCTGTTCATAGGCTGGATGCTCTGCTGAACCTGTCCACTGGGGTAACACTGCTTGCATTTGAAATACTAGTGACACAGCTTCCATCATCCCAGCAAGACACAAGCCACCGCAGTCTGACAAACTGACAGGCAAGTGATAAAATATATTATATACATATATATTATAAACTTTTAAAGGATAATTAAAATAAATACTAAGTTTTAATATATTCTTCTCTCAGTCGGTGATAATCTTGTGTATATCTCGGTGTACATACTCTAGAGAAAAGAGGTTGGCTGTTATTTTTTACTTTCTTCTATGACTAGCAATCTCTAAATGTCATACTGGAAGAACTGCGTTGTCTATGGAACTTTCTGGGGAAGTGATGCACTTCCTTTGTTCTTTTGGATGAGCTCAGAGGGGTTTCTAGTATTGTATGGAGTAACCAACTTTATCTGTCTTCATAAATTTAGTTTCATAGACTCTGAATATTATTATCGATAGAAACTCTTTGTACTCAAGGAGCTGAGAGGAGCTCTGGGAGAACTACACATCACTAATGATGACACTGTACTCAGTGATATTTTCTGTGGGGACCCAGAGGAGAGTTTTGCAAACCAAGGACATCCCTGCATGTGAGTCATTGACAGGACCAAGACCAGAATCTATAGTCACTGTGCTTCCAGAACGGGGCTTCTGCACAAGCCTATGGAAAAGCACAAATTGAACTCCTCCTTATTTCATATGCTCCATGCTTTGGCCATCTTCAGAGAAACACAAACTAGATTCACAGAATGACTTACGATCTATTCAGCTGTTTCCACAATGATTTTTTCTCCGATCATCCACGCTACGACTTCTTTCCCCAATGGATGGAGGCGGGTATCATTGTGTCAATCAAAAAACTGAGAAACGGAGACCATCAGTGACTTTGCAGGAGAGCTTAGGGGGCTTTGTTGAGGTGGTTTTTTTAATCTCCCAGAGAGAGGGAGAGTGCCTTTCTCATTTCTTCTCACAAAGAACAGTGACTGGCACATAAGTGGATTTCTATAAATGTTGAATGAATGCATACAGGTGTGGGTTGGTCTCATGGATGCAAATTAACTTTTAAGAAATAAGTGAAATATAAGGTTAGGGACATCTAGAGACAGTGACAAAACTTTGAATACTCCACTTATGAACAGACCTTTGAAATGATGATGCATTTTGAATGCAGAGTAGCAAATAATGAAAATTGCTTATGAGAAAAAATAATGATAATTTATACCTTCTCTTGAGTGTTTATCATGCCACAGGTCCTGTGCTAATTGATCTATCTTCATGATCTCAGTTAATATCTACAGAATCTTGTTAAGTGTATTATTTCTTCTTCTTTTCTTTTTTAACGTATAGATTGGGAAACCAAGACAGAAATAGACAAGTGACTTGAACACTTGTGAAAGCCGAACATTCTTCTATACCACTCCTAAGCCCTCACCATCCCTAGTACCTGAGATGCATAAGTCAGCGCCTGTCCACTGAAGAAAGCTGCAAGCGGATATGCCATTAACCTAGGCGAAGCCATTCACTCCTCAACCTCTGTGATGGCTGTAGAAATAGAGAGTGGCTGGGAGGAGAGAGAGGAAGCACCACGAAGAAGAACAAACAAATTTCTGTGTCTGCCTGCGTCCATCTTTGCTACTTGCCTAAGCAGTCTTAGGAGAGATTTTCCTGGATTCTCTGTGTATTTCTTAGTCAGGGTAGCATAAACACACAGCAAATCCCCTCTTCTCCTCATGCTCCAGGCTCAACCCTGAAATCCTGGCCTATTGTGTTTCCCCTCCGCTGCTTTAGTAACAAAAAAACACTGTTGCTTCTTCAGTAGGATGTTTGAATACAAAATAATATGATTGCAACTAAATATATATTATACAATTTGACCTTAACAATATTCGGAGGCAGAAACATTTACCGGTGTTAAATTGCAAACAGTCTATTTAGAAAGCAAGCATATTGGTTTTGCTCTGTCTTGTTTTTATGCATGTTGTTGTCTCCGCAGGCCTGTCTGGATAGGACAGGCTGGATGAACAATCTGGAGGAGAAAACAACAGGACTGACAGTTCCGGGG
>NW_022103955.1:2756647-2776402 GCF_000313985.2 Echinops telfairi
AGAAAATGTTTTGAGAATGATGTACAAATGTGCATTACACAATTGATGTGTGTATGGATTGCGATAACAGTTGTATGAGCCCCTAATAAAATGTTAAAAAAATAAATAAATACACCAGGGGGTAAAAAAAATAGAAAGCAAGCATAATGTTTCTTGTCTAAAGATTTGTTTTTGTTCAACTTTTCTGAAGTGGAAGAACATAGATTTTTTTTTTTATGAATGCCCATAGGACTGCTTGGGACCACAATTGTGCGTCAGCCTGACACTTGCTATCACTTTGTCTTTGGGGAATGAAAACAATCTGCATTTCTTATATATTTCCTTTTCTCAGTTTCATAGGTCTAAAGACTAGTCTGTTTTTGTTTTATGCCTCTGCTCTGTGTTTCAGGGTACGAGCCATACGTGCCTATGAAAGACAGCTCATCTCTGTCTCTGGGATGTGAATGAAAGTGTCTGGAGTGTGTCTCAATGGCCCTGCGGTGCCTCTCTCCAGCCTCTTTGGGGGGAGCAGAGAAACCCAAACACAGCATTTCTTGGCGAAAGATTTTGCAACAGCCCCTAGAGAACTCAGGCTGTCTGACATTCCCCATGGCGCCTAGCCCTCTGGGCGCTCCTTTCTCTGTGAGTTCTTTCCCAGGTTTATTGCTTCGACTCAGGCGTAGTTGCCTGGGTTCCCTTGCTTCACCGTAGTACTCTAAGGTGGTGTGATTTTCCTACTGAACAGAAAGACTGGCTGGATAGAGGACAAGAGCTTTGAGGGCTCCTGTGTAAGAGTTAAGCATCACAATGTTGAGAACAGGGGCTTTGGGGAAAGATCAGCATTCCACTCCCACCTCTGACGCTGACTTATTAGCCGTCAGCCTTAGGTAAACCACTCAACATCCTCTCTGTTCTCCAGGTTCTTCATTGGGAAACTACAGAAAATAACAATATCTCCCTGGATTATAGTCAGATTTCCTTTCGGTTTTGGCATAGGTTAATGTAGGGGCAAAAAAACCTCGAGTTTTAATGTCAGGAGACTTTCTGTGTCCTTCTTGCCCCTCTCAGATTGCTGGCCTCATTTCCTTCAACTAGGCTGGACACATATGTTGGACCAAGGTCACAGAGCACTCCCAGTGCGAACTGCTCTGTGCCCTTGGAAGCAGAAAGAATGAGTTGCTTTAACCACAGACATAAAGATCCCAGAGGAAGACCTGACTGCTCCTCAGTTACACTCCCTCCTACATACAGTCAGCCACTCTCACATTCACACTGAAGCCCAAGTTTTTCCCTGGACTGAACACTGACCAGAGTTATGGGCCTGAACTCTATCCCTGGCCCCTTCTACGATGAAGGGGCTATAGTGGAGACAGTGTGTGTTAGTCTGGGTAGATTAGAGGAACAAATTCATGGACACTCCTATAGGTATAGGAAAGAGCTTTATATACAAGAGCAATTGAATATTGAGAAAATATCCCAGCCCAGTCCAGATCAAGTCCATAAGTTCAATATTAGCTCATATGTAGACTCATGACACTGAATGCAGGAAGATCACAGGTCAGTGAGTTGGAAGTTTTGTGGATCCAGTGGAATTGTCAGCATCTCAGTGCTGGCAAGGGCTCCACTGGCTCCCCCAGGTCCAGGGTTCTCACTGCCATCATTATAGCCCCATGTGTCTTGTCAGTAGAGAGTCCCTCAGCAAGTGAGCTAAGAGATATGTAGAGAAAGACAATGTTTCTGTCTCCCGCCTCCAAGGAGGAAATACATGAGCTCCCAAAATCCTTAGGAGTAGTCCATGCCAACACAGAGGCCTCATTGGCTATACAATGATTGACAGGCTAGACTCCATCGTTTCACTCTTAATTCTCAAATATGATAATAGATTATATAACTACTACACAGTGGCCTGTGTAGTGCTCAGGTCAACAAAGGTAGTAGCCATCATATGATCTCATTGGATTTTGGTTAATATTGAGGGAGAGAATATATAGAAAGTACCTGGACATAAGCTCCGGTTCAGAGTCGATCAATAATTGGTTGTTGTTATTAAATGATAAGTTCAAGACTACGGGGGGCTTCTTGAGAACACTGGGAAGTCAGAGACTGCAATTGAAAACTGGTAGAAGTAGGGGCAGAGGGTATGTACAGAAATGGTTCTAGGAAGGCTGATGAAATTGGACTTGATGTACTAAGGACTTGGTTTCAGTACTAGTGATCTCATGGTCCTTGCTAGTAATGTGAAAGTGTGAGCACACACACTCATACATTCACACACATTCTCACCCCCCCCACACACACACTTGCACATTCGCAATTATACACATACACATTTTCTCACAGACTCTCATTCACCACCCCCCACATACTCATTTAAATAAATACTCATACATTCACATACACCTCCACAGGTAAAAACATCCAATTTAACATATTTACATGCATAAATTCTTCATTTACACTCCTTCATACATACAATTACCCACACTTACACTCACACCAGTTCTTCTGCACACAGAGAACACATGGTTGTTCTGTAACAGTAAGAGTACTCTGGGAACTGGGAAAATTCCTCCTGCATGCATTCCAGAATAACTTTTTGTATCCCAGACTTAGAACCTGCCAGGAAAGAGGTAGCACACTCTACTGGATGTCTGATGAGAGCCCAGTATCTGTGGAGCTCACCAAACAAACTCACTGCTGTGAGGTTAATTCTGACTCCTGTCAACCCTGTAGGAGGGGACAACTGCCCGTGTGGGTTTCTGAGGCTTTAACTCTTTATGGGAGTGGAAGGCCTCACCTGTCTCCCACGACGACTCCTGAAGGAGGAGAGTAAACTAGCAAAGAGCTTCTTAGGCACACCAGGCTATTGACAACAGCGAATGGTGCCACCTGTGATCTGAAGGAGCACAGGTCAGGAGGTAGTTTCCAATCCTGAGAGGATCTGGGGGCTTGGTAGAGCTGGGAAATAAAACCCCCGAACTCACCTTCCTCCTACCTTCTCAACTCCTGAACGGACGGCTATTAGCAAAACTCAGCAGAAAGTCAGAAGGGAAGTGGTCAGGTGGGCATAGCCCACACAGTGTTCCCAGGACACTGATCAGAAGAGAGAATGGGGAGAGGGCTCTGGAGAAGCAAGGGAAAAATGCCACACACCCAACCTAGAGGAGCTCAAACCTGATGCCACTGGAATGGCAACTAGCTCAGGAGGTGGCTCATCTTCACCAACGTGGGGGTTGGAGTGAAGGTTGACTAATTCTTCAAGGTACTCACTCTCTCTGGTCCTGGTTTACCCATTAAGGGGACAGCTAGGATCTTGAAAGGAGTCAAGGATTAGAACAGCGCTTCTCAACCTGTGGGTCTCAACCTCTTTGGGTGTCTCGAATGACCCTTTCACAGGGGTCGCCCAATTCATAACAGTAGCAAAATTACAGTGATGAAGTATCAAGGAAAATAATTTTATGACGGGGGGTCACCACACCATGAGGCACTGTATGAAAGGGTCACGGCATGAGGAAGGATGGGACCAACTATTAACATCCATCCTCTGGTATGTGACTTTGAGCACACCAACTAATCTCTAAGAGTCTCAGATGTCTTATGAGGATTTAGTAACCCATGAAAAGTTCCTTGGTAGGACTGGTCACTAGATTATTGCCATTGTGGTGAGTTTTAAAGGGCAAAAATTACTTGTTGAGTTAAAACCAACATTTTTTAATGGCTTCAGAGATGCAAATGCAATCTTCCTCTGTGGTGTAATACACAGGAGCTATTACCAAGCATTTTGACTACAGATTGTGCCTGATCTAGAGTGCCCAGAATTGTCCTGCTAACTTTATACTCTCTAATTTCTACCACAGGCAGAAAACTGCTTAGTGACTTTTAGCTCTAACTTGTCATGCTTCATTAATATAGTAAGGTAAATATTTCTGACCATGTCACATACAATCAATGGTCATAAAATTCATAACCAGAAGGAATGGTACACATGATTCCAACCAATCTCCCATTTTCCAAATGAGAAACTAGCTGATAGGAGTTCACTGTAAATGTAGACAGTCAAGGAAGCGAACCTACTGCCTTCCAAACCAAAAAATCCAAACTTACTGCCATCAAGTTGATTCTGGCTCATAGTAACGCTATAGGACAGAGTAGAATGGCCCCTTGGGGTTTCCAAGGCTGTAAATATTTACAGGAGCAAAAATCCTTGAATTTATCCTAAAGAGTGATTAGTGGGTTTGGATTGTAGATCTTATAGTAAGCAGGAATACTTCATTATGCCATCAGGACTCCCTTTTTAAAAAAAATCATTTTATTGGGGGCTCATACAACTCTTACCACAATCCATCCATACATAAATTGTTTCAAACACATTTGTACATCCATCGCCATCATCATTCTCAAAACATTTGCTTTCTACTTGAACCCCTGGTATCAGTGCCTCACTTTCCCCCCTCCCTCTCCTCTCCCCTCGAGCATGAACCCTTGATAATTTATAAACTACTCTTATTTGGCATGTGTTATATCGTCCGATGTCTCCCCTCACCAACTTTCCGCTGTTTGTCCCCCAGGGAGGAGGTTATATGTAGATCCTTGTAATCACTTCCCCCTTTCTACCCCACCTTCCCTCCACCCTCCTGGTATTGCTACTCTCACCAGAGGGGTTCATCTATCCTGGATTCCCTGTGTTTCCAGTTCCTATCTGTACCGGTGTACATCCTTCGGTCTAGCAGGTTTGTAAGGTAGAACTGGAATCATGATAGTGGTAGGGAGGAAGCATTGAAGAACTAGAGGAAAGTTGTAGGTTTCATCGTTGCTACCCTGCACCCTAATTGGCTCGTTTCCTCCCCGTGACCCTTCTGTAAGGGGCTGTCCAGTTGCCTATAGATGGGCTTTGGGTCCCCACTCTGCACTGCCCCTAATTCTCAAAGATATGATTTTTTTGTTCTTTGATGCCTGATACCTGATCCCATCGACTCCTCATGATCACATAGGCTGATGTGCTTCTTCCATGTGGGCTTTGTGGCTTTTCAGCTGTTCCTGTGTTTATCTTCAAGCTTTTAAGACTCCATATGCTCTATCTTTTGATAGCAGACACCATCAACTTTCTTCACCACATTTGCTTATATACCCGCTTTGTGTTCAGTGATTGTGTCGGTGTATTAGTCTGGGTAATATAGAGAAACAAATCCACAGAAACTCAAGTATGAGAGAGTTTTATCTAAAGGTGAAGTGCGCATCAAGAAAACATCCTAACCCAGAGCTGCCCACAAGTTCAACATTAACCCATTTACCCATATGTCCAATACCAATCCACAAAGTCCTCCTCCATCTCACAAAACACACACAATGATGCTGACTGCAATAGGAAAGCCAAGTCAGTGAACGTATAAGCACTTCAGCCCTGGCAGGGGTCTCCACACAGGTGCTCCAGCACCCAGGGCTTCATCGAGGTAGGTCCATGTGGCTTCTCCTCAGGGACATCTTGCAGAAAGTGAGCCTTGCCAGCTAAGCTGCACCCTGGTCCAACCATCAGAAAGCAAGAGACCCGAGAACTAGAAAGGCGAGACTCACTGAGCCATTTATCCCCCTGCCCTTCAATTAACCCCACTTGTGTTTATTGGCCAGGTTGGCACAATAAACTCACCTCAGTCGGGAAGGTGAGCATCATGGAATGCCAGTTTAATAGAAGAAAGTGTTCTTGCATTGAGGGAGTGCTTGAGTGTTGTCCCCTGTAGGACTATGGGTCATAGAAGGATGTTGTCTCTCATAGTGGGGCTGGCCATTTGGTCCTCTCCCCAAGACGTGAATGCAAGATACTGGCATGAAGCACGGAACCAGTAGAGAGGCTGGCCCCAATCCCAACTACGTGGACAGATGCCCTCCCAAAAGAATTCACTTCAGAGGACAGCACTGAAGCTACAGTTCAGGGAGAGGGATATGTCTGATCAGAGCACACAGGAGCAAACAAAGCGGGAGGAAGAGAGAGTGGTGCACATCCTGGCCCACCAAGCCTTGAGGACAATATCCCGCTCAGAGAAGGACCCCGTAAGGGCTCTCTAGTCATCTGCAAACTCATGGTTTCCACTGTCAGACTCTGAAATATTCCACTGTGTGCAGAAGTTCCCAAACCTGACAGACCATCAAATCACCTGAGGAGCTGGTTCAAGATGTATGAGCCTACCTGTGGAGACGCAGGTTCTGGGTCTAGGGATAATGAGCATTATACATGAATTCATCCTGAATCCACAAGAACTGGTTCTTATTCCAGATGGCCTTTATGAATTAGCATATTACTCCAGTTCAGAATCTGGCATTTTGATTCATGTTCTCTTGTGCTTCCTATCACATGCCAGCCTTCTCAGGTCTGACAGTTGTCCTTCTGTAGAAGGATGGCATGTACTAGGAATCATTTTACCTGCCTTATTTTGGAATTTAAGTTCATCTGGATTCTGTCTTAAGGCTGTTGTTACAGGCTACCTAATATAGGAAATGATTCAATTGTCTTTAATGAAATAATTTTACTCTTTAGTTTATTAATTGGGAGTTAATACATATATCATATTGTTCCATAGTTCAATCATGTCAAGCCAAATCATACAATTGTTGCCAAAATCAATTTCCAAACATTCTTTTTCTTCCTGGAATCCTGACATGGTCTCCCTTTACCCGTCTCCCCACCTGCCCCACCACCCCACCACCCCACCACCACCTCTGTAAGCCCCCCAAACCCTTATTCTACTTGCTATCTCTATAGGATCATCAATCTTGAGTTTCGTATACCAAAAAACATATGTAACTTCAAGACAGTGACCTCTAATGATGTAACACCTCTGAGATCCACCCTAATATTTTGAAGACATTGTGAGGTTTTCTCCCACTTGAGGTATGTGTTAAAGTCCACTGTGGTCTTGCACCAGTGAGGATCTATCTGGTGGCAACTGATCCTGGCTGCCACCCTCTCTGTCTCCCAGGTTTCTCTTATTCTCTCTAGAGCGTTAATGCACATGAAGCAGTCTCCTCTTTTTAAAGTGAAACCATCCTCCTGTCTCCTCTCTGTTTCCTGAAGATGCCAGTTGCACTCCTGCCTAAAGGAGAGAGTTTCTTGATTCTCCAACATCCATTTCCCAGATAATTCTCTCAGGTCACAATATGTCATTCTTTTCCCTTGTCTGTGATTGTCTTGGGAATGGACAGGCTTAAGCAATTCTGGGCGTATGGAGGGGGAGGAAATCCAAGTGGGGAATCTCTGACAGCCAGTTCATGGTCTGGTAGCAGAGACAAATTACTCAATAAGCAAAATAAGCACATCCTTAAGGCACCAACCAATCAGAGGTACCAGCTGTACAAAGCAAATACCCATAGATGCCAAGCAGAGCAGATACAAAAAGCAAACCCTGTAGTGGAAGGGGCCTGGCAGAGTACTAAGTGAAACTACGGCCAGCTCCAGGGTGTGAGAATGCACTGGTTGGGCCATGCACAAGGCTGTTTAAGCTCTGAAGCCCTACCACTTCAACACCTTTGTTTTTCAATACCTCTGGCTCCCATGGTCCCCTCCTATGTAATTGAAACTTTTGTCTCAATGACTCACTTGAGAAGATACTATTTCTCTCTAATAAGCACGGTGTACTGTCAAGGCTGTCTCTTACTATATACACCCAACATGCAATTGAATCCAACCTCATTGGTTACTGGGCAACGACAGATTCGATTCATAAATAAAAGTCCTCTGATCCATTTTTAGAAGACCATCTTGTATTTCCATGTCTGCTAATCCAGCAACTCCAGCCAGGATAATACCAACACCAGGATATGATCTTGTGCATGTCTTGTTGAACACAATATTGGAACTCCAGGTCTAGGTAATGTGCAAAAGTGATGGAACTCAAATAAAGCAGCAATTGCAATACATGAAATAAAGTTATTTTTAACTGCATTGCATTTACATAGAGTGCTATGCCTTAAGTTTCATAAGCAAAAGCATTTAAACTTTAACTTTAAAATGTATTTGGCATGCATACAGATATAGTTTACATATATTTAATATAGTACCATATAGGTGGTAATTGGATATAATACTGACATAGCCAATGTCCCCAAAATAAAGGGGACATTCATCTAACATGACAATTTTAATTTATGTGTGAAGCAAGTTTCCTTTTGGTGCAGGACACAGAACTTATCACTCTTTGGAAACACTAAGAGGCCATAAAGTCCAGTGTTTATTTACCGGCCAGCATGTTCTCACACAATGGAGTGAGTAGCAGTTTCATTCAGGACCCTCCAGTTCCTTCTTTGTAACTATGAATGTGTCTCTAAAACCACCTTCCAATAAAGCAACGAAGGATGTTTCTTAGTGCATTACATTCATATTATATCGAAAGCTATGCTAGAATTTTTATCAGAATTTACATAGAGTTTTGTATGGAAATTGAAAAATTCATCAAAGAAATAAACCAAAAGAGTGTTTAGATAATAACATTATTCAAATGTATTTGTTTTCCATTTCCCTTCCAACTTACTGTCTTTTAAGAAATTGATTGATATTATTATGACTCACAAAATGAACTTGTGAGTCAAGTTTAAGTGGTATTATTGTTATGAAGTGGTATTACTGTTATGTCAAGTATGTATGTGTCTCTGAGTAGGAGAATTGAGCCATTTCATAAAGACATAATGTAAACAATACATTTTCTATATGATGACAATTATATTTTCCTTTTAATTTTGGACAGATTGGGAATAAGCTCACATTCAGTTCTCTCTCATCACCCACAGAAGAAGCAGCACAATAGACATGTGACACATGAAGTATATGGTCCCATCCTGTGCAGATAAAACAGAATTAAGTCTTGAGTTTGAACTTACTCTCACATCTGTACCATATTCTGACACCATCCTCACACCTACCAGGTATCAACAGCAGTGCAGTGAACCATGGAGAGGCACCTTCAAAGAAGAGAGCCTGAGTGTGCAAGTTTCAAAGCATTCTCTCAAGGGGAAAGACACTTCTGGGTATCTGGCAAAGTCCTGCCAACAAACACCAGTGGACAAACTAAGGAACCGCTTTTGCAAGTGGGTTATCTTTTAGCTATCTCAGGCCAGGAGAACAACATTACATATTTCAAGTAACTTTTCCCCCTGATTTTCACATTTAAATGTTTGGTTTATTTCTAAATTAAAATGTAAACATTTTAATAATTTTAAATATTTTATTAATTTTATGTGGAATGCAAAAACAAAAGCTCACAGAAGATAAAAAGAAAAGTATTGTGAACCCCTAGAGATAATCCCCAAATTATCTTCCTTTCTAAAACATAATGAATAACATTTCCAACTGAATTCTTGAGTTTAATTCACGTAAATCATTGTATTAGTACCACTAGTGCTAAAATTACTAATGGCAATATGAGTATATACAGCATCCCTTTCTTGATGTAGTAAAATAATAAAAATAATGATACAGAGACTGAAAGTGCGCTATAATCTGAAATTGTTTCTTCTGCAGATCCCATAATTAACAGAAATACACATCTTGCTTTGTGTAATCATTTTTCTTCTAATGATGTAAATTATGGATTGAAGGAGGGCAAAGTGATTGTCAACAGTTGTTGTTATTGTTAGGTGCCCTTGAGTCAGTTCCCACTCAGAGCATCCCTATGCACAAAAGAAGAAAACACTGTCCAATCCACACTATCCTCATAATCGCTATGGTTGTGCCCACTGTTGCAGACACTGTCTCGACCCATCTCCTTGATGGGCTTCCTCTTTTTCATTGATTCTCTGCTTTATGAAGCATGATGTCCTTGACCAGGGACTGGTCTCTCCTGATAACTTGTTCAACGTATGTGTGGTGAAACCTCATTATCCTCACTTCTATGGTAGATCTATTTGTTCTTCTGATAGTCTTGTTCATGTTCTTCTTCAACACCATAGTTCAAAGACCCCTCTTTGGTCTTCCATATTTATTGTCTTTCACATGCATTTCAGGTGACTGAAAATACCATGGCTTGGATCAGGTGCACCTTATTCGTCAGCGTGATCTCTTAGTTCTTCAACACTTTAAGGAGGTCGTGGGAGGCACATTTTCTCAGTGTAATACAGTATTTGATTTCTTGATGATAGCAACTGTATGCTTGCCATACGATGGTGTCTTTGTGTGTGTTGCTGTGATGCTGGAACCTGTGCCATCAGAATTTCAAATCCCAGCAGGGTCACCCAGGAGTCAGCAGAGCTTTCAGATTAAGACCAAACTACGAAGAAGGAATAACCTGTTGACTTGTAAGAGGTTGGTCACTGAAAACCTTATGGATAACCACAAAATATTGCCCGATAGAGTACCAGGAGGTGAGGCCCTCAAAATATGGCCAGGGCAGAGCTGCCTACTTAAAGTGGAATTAATCATAGTGATGTGAGTGGAGGCAAGGTTTTAGTACCTTCAGTTGCTGACATGACACGCCCCAAGATAGGAATGAGCTACAAACATCCATTAATGGAATGTGCCATGAATCTAAGAAAATTAGAATCCTACAAAAATGAAATTGACCACACAAATATCAATATCCTAGGCACTTATGAGCTGAAATGAACTGGTATTGCCATTTTGCATCTGAAAATCATATTGTTTATTATGCTAGGAATGACAAATTAATGATGAAAGGTGCTACATGTATTGTCAAAAAGAACACTTCAAGATCCATCTCGAAGTACAATGCTGTGATAGGAAAATATCTATACACCAACAAGGAAGACTAATTAATACAGCTGTTATTAAAATGTATACATCAACTGCTAATGCTAGTGGTGAAGAGATGAACTGTTTCTACCAAAGCCTGAAATTGATTAAACATGTAATCAAGATGCACTGATCTTTGTTGGTGATTGGAATGAGAAAGTTAGAAACAAAAAGGAAGAATCAACATTGAGAAAATATGGCTTTGGTGACAGCAACCAAGTTGGAGATCACATGATAGAATTTCGCAAGGTACGTGACTTCATTTGTTACAAGTGTATTTGTTTCAACAACAGAAATGGAGAATATATGCCTGGACATCACCAAATGGCATATACCAAAATCAAATTAACAATATGTAGGAGGAGACAGTGGAGAAGCTCATAGCCAAAACAAGGGGAGGGGCTTACTGCTCCTGTCCAAGTCCAGGTTAAAGCTGAAGAAAAAATGAGCACCAGCCAGGGCATCAAAATACAACCTTGGACACATTAACACTGATGACTGAAGAGCTGATAAGTTGTGGGCTGACATCAAGACCACCATACATCAAGAAACCAAAAGTTTATTAAAAAGACAGGGAAGAATTCAAAGGCAAAGTGGATGTCAGAAAAACCCCTGGAACTTTCTCAGAAAAAAAGGGGGGGGGGGCTTCAAAAAGATTTTGGAAAAAATGAATGATCTTTTCATTCAATTTTTCCAAAATCTTTTTGAAGCCCCCTAGTTTTTGCTGGGTCTCTTCCAGATTCTTCTACGAGCATGCACTCTGCCCAGACCTCCACTCTGGATCAGGGTAATAAAGAACATAGCAAGCTTTGGATATATCTTTTCTATACTGTAGTTTATAACAGAAGCTCATGATATGTTTAATAAGTATTTGTGGAAAATAAATACAAAATATAGAGGAGAGGTGTATAAAATGTTTTAAATATAATAACTAGTGTCTTTGACAGCTGCTTCCCTTAATTAGTGCAAAAATTCCATTTTGTTCACACTACCCACAGACAATTCTGACATACCTCAACTATTCAGTTTCTCCCTGGCAGCCCCTGGACCTTCTATGCATGCCAACAAGAAGCCAAAATGACTTACTTTGAGTTGTTCACGTGATAAATCAAATAGTGATCCCCTTCTCATTCTCTTTCCTCACTGTCTAAATGAGTTTGATTGAGAATCATTATTTTCAAGCCAGCAGGAAGTGATGCACATTTGAGGAACAGTATGGCTCTCCACCTTGGTTCACGACTACCACTGCATTAGCTTTCTGAGGAACGTTAGTATTGAGCATTAGGGAAGAGAGCAGCTGTTTGGAGGCAGGTAAGGATGTGCCAGGTGATGTGCTCAGCTCTTTCCTGCTTGACCCCCTTTAATCCTCATAAGAATCCAGCGAGATTGGCAATATATTCTACAGGGAACCCAGGGGTTGTTATAGTGAAGCCTTTGGCTGTTAATTGAGAAGTTGGAGGTTTTAGTGTTTGTGTTCGACCTGCTTGATTAGAGAAACAACTCCAGGGACACTCGTATATGAATAAGAAAGAGCTTTACATCAATAAGTCATTATATATCAAGAAAAATAGTCCAAGCCCCATCCTACTTAAGTCTATATGGCCGATACTAGTCCATAAGTCTGACATCAGTCCATGAGTACCTCTTCTGACTCAAAAAGCCACACATGATGATGCAGATTGCAGGAACATCACTGGCCAGTGGGTGAAAAGTCTTATGGATCCAATGGTGATGGAAGCAACAGAGGCTCTGACCGGTCTCTGCCTGGCTCCTCGACAGTAAGGTGAGGGCAGAGAAAGAGCCAATCCAAGTTGGCCAAGGTCAGATGTGTCCAAGTCCTGAACGTGAACTCTGCACCCTTTCTCTGCCATTCAGAATGTCACCCTATAGCCAAGTTGCCTCATGGAATCTGCCAGGGCAAAGCAGAAGCTGCTTCTTCCGGGAAGGAGCGGGTATCTGCAGCTATCTGTAGCAGCCTGGCTCAGAAGTGCTGAGGCAGGATCCTAGCCCTCTGCGGGCCCTCCCCACCACACTCCCCATCTTTGAGAGTGACAGCAGTGTAGTTGAGAGAAGAAATAATGCGATTCTCCAGGCAGAACTGTGGTCTTCGAGCCATATAAATGATTACTTTAGTACTTTTGCCAAGGATTATGTGTTATGTGTGCTTAGGGAACCAACACAGCCTGAGAAATAGTCAATATTTCTGAAGAAAGGGTGAGTGCAATCAGTCAGGCATTTTAAAAAAGGTAGTAAATGATTTTAACACTAAGTGGTTTTGACTATGGAAAGATTCAACTGCGGGTTTTTTCCCCTCTCTTTATCCCCAAGAATCACCCTGAGCAATTCCTTAAAGAATTAAAATGAAATGTTTGTGGGGTAACAAATCATCCAGTATGATGACTTGGAAATGTTTCACTCTCTAGCTAATGGGTCTGGAGAGAGATTCAGCAGATTCTCAATGGAGGCCCTGCAGCCAGAGGAAAGCAGGAGGCTCTGGAAAGACATCATTGCTTTGGTGACAGGTTAGTCTGCTCAGCCAGCCTGGGAAGCGACGAGAGAGGTCTAATGGTGTGGAGGACCCACAGAGAAGGATAGGGAAACCCCAGTGAAGCACTGAAGTTAGACAGCCACCTAGGGGAAAGCCCACTGAGCAAGAGGCTGAGATTAGGGGATGGGTACCAGGGCATGCCACCCCCCTCCCTCACTAACATCACCCTCTGTAACTCATCAAGATCAGTTTGGGTTCTACGATGGCTGCCTTTGCACCGGACAATTTCTTGCTTTAGGAAGAGTGAATAGTGGCCATTTGCCTGGCCAGTGACTTCTTTGGAAAACAGGGAAGTTTGGGGGCTGGCACAGATTCGTGCTCTTAGAAGAAATATTATTGACAGTCTTACTGGTTTCCGTAAAGAATCCATAGCACCTTGACTGTAGGAATTATCATTGTGGAAGGAAGACTAGAAGAGTAACCAAGGGCAGTTTGAAAACAGAGCTCGGTGCTCTCTGTCCCCTGATTACCAACCCCCAGCCCACTGCTTTTAACATGAGGAGGGGCCCACTGACGTTCATCCTGATCAGAAAGCTATCTGATGGAGTCCTGTGGAGGCTCTGGGTCTGGATTCCTTGTCTACTTGGAGACCAGAAATGAATTTGAGTTTTGTCATCCTGTCATTCAGGCTCACAGCTGAAGGCCACATCCAGATCCCCGTTTCTATGCTCCTGTGGTATCCAGGCCTATACACAGTAAGCATACTGATGGTTACACACTGATGGCTCACCGTTTCCTGCACCTTTCAGCCCTTCCTGGCTTCTCCTTCTTCCTTAGACAGCCCAGACCCAAACTTGATGACCTGACTGCTCTCACTAGGCTGCATAACTGCTTGTTCCCTGGCCTTCTCTCATGCCTACACCAAGAGTCGTCCCACTTTCAGTTTCCCCTGCTTGTATCAGCTGAGATTGCATTTGTTGTCTGTAACAAAACCCACCATGATTGCTTCATCAAATATAGGTTTTACTTGTCACTCATCAAGGAATTGCAGTATGCATTACTTCTAGCAGTTTCTTTCTTTCTTCTCACCCAGTAAATGTGAGCCTGCAATTCTCGTACTCTTGCTGGCTGCCTCATGGTGATGAAATGACTGTTCCACTCTTTCCCTGCCCAAAATGCACCGTGTCTGCATTCCAAGCAGGCAAGGGGCTGGTTAAAAGGTAGAGGACATGATCCAATTGAATTTGCCCTTAAACAAACCAATTGAATAAATGAATTGTTCTGGAAGGAAAAGGACTCTCAGGAACTCCTGTTGCGTGTCTGTATGCATACATATGTCTCTCTACATTGCACCTGCAGACAAGCAACGGGCTATCCCTCAGACCTAATCTCCTGCTGGCTCCAGATTCCTTTCCCTCTCTGCTACCTCAGAGTCCTGCTCCTGGGCTCAAGCCTGTTCGATGCACACCTCTTATTATCCCTACTTCAACAATAAGATGCTTCAACTTTTCTCCACCTCAGCAGATGCGTTCTCCTTGGCCCTCTCCTTCCTTCAGTACTTCCATGTCTCACACACACCCTCCACCCCCCAGTGGCATTCTCTCAGTATTTCTGGCACCCGGATCATCAATGCTCCCTTCTCCACTGACTATTTTCCATCACCTAACCACAGGGTGATACATCTAGGTCAAGGGTGGTTATCTGATTATGTAAGTTAATACATTGAGTTAGTTAATTGTGCCAGCCTGGCCGATAATCACATGTGGGGCTAATTGAAAGGCGGAGGGATAAGTGGGTGGTGAGCCTCACCTTTCTAGTTCTCAGGTCTCTTGCTTTGTGATGGTCGCACCAGGATGCAGCTGCCTTAGAAGTTCCCTGCTTCAGCTTGCAAGATTGACTTCCTACAAGACATCCCCAAGGAGAAGCCACATGGACCTATCCCGATGCAGCCCTGGGTGCTGGAGCAGCCGTGTGGAGACCCCTGCTAGTGCTGAGATGCTTATTCATTCACTGACTCAGCTTTCCTCCTGCAGTCGGTATCATTGCCTCTGTTTTGTGAGATGGAGGACTTTGTGGACTGGTATTGGGTTAATGGGTTAATGTTGGACTTGTGGGCTTGGGCAGCATTGGGTTGGGATATTTTCATGATGCACATTTTCTTTACATAAAACTCTCTCTTATACATGAGTTGCTGCGGATTTGTTTCTCCAAAATACCCAGACTAATACATACATGTAAAACACTTAAAAGAGTGGCTGATCTACCAAAAAAAAAAATAGCCCATTAAGGAGGCACTG
This sequence comes from Echinops telfairi, assembly GCF_000313985.2. Taxonomy (NCBI): domain Eukaryota; kingdom Metazoa; phylum Chordata; class Mammalia; order Afrosoricida; family Tenrecidae; genus Echinops; species Echinops telfairi. Next base: position 2,772,144 of record NW_022103955.1, read on the forward strand.
CTATGATTCTGCTGGAATTGGGAAAGGGGTGAGTTTGAAAGCAACACAAAACAAAGATCTAGAGCTTCTTTTACCCTCATTTTCTTGTTGATTCCAGTACTTGAGTACCCTGGAAACCGCCCCACCAAACCACCAACTTCAGCACATCCTAAACTAAGATCGTTTTCCTTTTAAGTTGGTATAGCAGTCTGGCAAATAGACCCAGCATTCCGATAGTTAACCAGAGCCCAGAAGTCATCTTTAATGTCTCTCTCCACCCCTCGAGTTTTGCCCTAGAAACCACAACATCAGTAAATCTTCTTTATATTTCAGAGTGTGCTTCCTCCACCCCCTGTCCACACAGCTCAGGCCAATCCAAGAGTACCCCGACTGGCCTCCATGCCCTCCAACACTTTCTTACACATCCCTGTCTAGGGAACCCCATATATCACAGTGTGGACAGCTAGCTGCAGTTGGAGTTACGAGTCATTTCTCCAACTGACTCTGATGGTAACGTTTAATAAACTCCAGAAAACAATGTAATAAAAATATCTGCAGACTGTGAGTAACTAGCACTTTGGGGGAGTTTCATCCAGTGAAACCGTACTTGGTTCCTAGGAGTGTTCAAGGCACTTCATAGGGCTTCGACAATGGCGTTTTCTGCAGATGTCCTAGAACAGTGGTAAGAGTGTAGTGCTAGATTAAACCAGTAATTGGTTTCTTAAATATGAGACCATTTTCCACAGCCAGGTTTCACAAACCCTCCTGAACCTCCTGGGCTGTGGGTTATATGTTGGGGATGGTGTGATGGGTTCGACGCTGCGCTGCAGCTCACAAGGTCAGCAATAAACTGACGACAAACTTACAAGAGGCTCTACCAGAGACTACAGATGGACAGGCTTGGATTTACGCGGGAGGGCTGTGGACTCAAAAATTATGGTAGCTACTTTATGTTCATTAGTTTTGATAATACTTTAGGCAAATTGATTTTTTTGGCTCTTAGAAAATTTCACACCTCATCAAGACCAATTAGCACCTAAGTGGTTCCCTATATGGCTCACCCATTATCTGGTGCTGCTAGTTGATTTGGATGGAGGCTGGGGTGTACTGAGTTCCAGACAAGAAGTGGGTTCTGCCACCTCTACCCTATACTCTCATTTGCCAATCCTAGTGTTTCCCTCTTCTGGTCTGGAGTCATGCTAATAATGAGAGTTGTTCTTCGAATGGTCAGGGAGAGAGGGACCCAAGAACTGGAACTTTGTGATAGTTCTAAATCTTTGGGTTGGATTTTTTCCTTGGAATGACAAAGTGGAATCTTTGTCTTTTTCTGGGAATTAAAAAAAAAGTATTATTAATTTGGAATTAGTACATATATCGTATCATTCCATATTTCAATCATGTCAAGCAGAATTGTGCATTTGCTGCCACAGTTTCCAAACATTCCTTTTCTAAATGGACTGCTTGACATCATCACCGCTTCACCCCCAAACACCACTGTACCTCCTCCTGCCAAAATCCGTATTCTACTTGCTGTCTCTGTAGGTTCATCCATCCTGCGCTTCATACGAGGGGGTAGCCCGCCAAAATCATTATTTTTTTTCAAAACTATGCATTTAAATGTTTTTACAAAACAACCTGATCACCTTCAAAGTACTCTCCGTTATACTTAATACATTTATCAAGTCTGCGATTACGTTCTTGGAAGCATTTTTCAAACTCATCTGGTTGGATGGCTGACAGCACCTTCGTCGTTTTTTCTTCACCTCTTCTACATCACAAATCACTATCCTTTCATGTCTCTCTGCATTTTCAGAAACAAAAAGAAGTCACAAGGGGTGAAGTCAGGTGAGCATGTTGTGTGAGGCAAGAGAGGCATGCTGTTTTTACCCCAAAACTGGTGCACTGAGATGGCTGCATGAGCAGGTGCATTGTGGTGGTGGCAAGACCGTGCCCCGTTTGCCATAAATTTGGCCTTTTTTGCTATACTATCTTTTCATAACCTCTAAATAGAAACCTTGATTAACAGTCTGACCTGGTGGGATGAATTCCACATGCAGTGCAAGTCAACATTTTCATCCGGTCGGGAATTTGATGGAAGTCCAGAATGAGGTTTGTCATCTATGAACATTTCACCTTTTTCAGATGGCCCATTACACTGGATAAATTTGCTGCACATGATCTATGTAAATTGTTGAAAGCAAGGATATTACTTTGAGGACTAATATAAGCCTGATGCAAGCCATAGTATTTTCAATTACCTCATATGAATGTGGAACTTTCATATGTGAAAGTTTTAAGTGTGAAACATTGCACACTTAAAAACGATGACTTTATGGTACATATAATCTTTATTGATACTGAATTCAGAACCAACTTGGCTGTGAAAAGCATACCATAGACAGGGGTTAGTGTAAGATGTGAAAATAATAATTTATAATTTATCAAGGGGTCATGAGGGGTGAGTGGGAGGGGAAAAAACGGAACTGATATCAAGGGCTCAATAGACAGTAAATGTCGAGAAAATGATGATGGCAGCAAATGTACAAATATGCTGGATACAATTGTTGCATGAATTGTTATAAGACCTGTAAGAGCCCCCAATAAAATAATCTTTTAATAATTTTTTTAAGTCACCATATAAAGAGATTCAAAAGGATTAAGGGAAAAGTGGAATTAAAAGTAATGAAAAAATGATTCAGGAACTTTTTGAAATAGATATGTATAGAATTTCTGACACTATAAATCTTTATAGGAGTAAATATCCTATTCTTTCTCCCAAAGAGTAACTGGTACTTTTCAACCACGAACCTTATCATTAGTAACCCAATTAATAACCCACAGCACCACTAGGGCCTGCTTGCTTGTTATCTATCTCTCTATCCATCATCTATCATTTATCATAAATCTCTATTATCTATCTTTCCATTCATCAGTCAATCTATAAATAATTCAATTCATGAGTCACCTCCCTACAATTATTTTACAGCTTGTGCAGGCTTAGTCACATAAACTTCTTCCCCATCAAACCCTTTTTTCTCTTATACAAATGAGCCCTGGTGGCTTAGTGGTTCCATTGTGGGCCTTTATGTCTGAGGCACCAACACTAGTACAATGACTGGCACGACACAGCAATTAGTAGTTTTGGGAACCTGGGGACTCTACATAACCTATCTAAGAATAAATTGCTTCTTCTGATAATAACATCCACTCTAGTTGTTGAACCTCCACCCCCATCTCCAATTCTGGGTGGGATCCAAGAGTGTAGGCTGGCTGAGGGAGCAACGATGATTCTTTCAAAGATTGAAGAAAGTTACAAAGCAGCAGCTAGAGATAGAACCCACAATACAGAACCCCTAGAAAATAAGGCAGGCAGAGAGAAGAAAGCCTGTACAAGTAATTGGGTGTAGAATTGGGATTCCAAACCAGAGAGGAAGGTTTGAATGGAGGGTAGGAAGAAAGCAGAACCCAGGAAGACTTCTTGAGTAGTTGATGTTCTTTGGGGGAGCCTACAATTTCAGTGAAGGTGGAAAATAGGCAGTCAATGATTCCAAGTTGACTGTATTAGGGGTTCATGAAAGGTTCATGGGTTTAAAGGGTAAGAAGAGTCTTCAAGTAATTGCCCAAAAGTCTGTTAGGAGAATAGGGAGAGAGAGACTGAGAGGGGCTGGACTGACTGTTGAAGGGCAGGGGGTATGAAGGTGGGTTGCAATGGATAGAGAGGGTACAGATACGAACATACTCACCAGGAAAAGACCCTGTAGAGGGTAGTGATGGATGAAGCAGAGGTGCTCACCATGTTCCATGATTCCTCATTCAATTCTAATGACATCCCTGTAAGAGAAGTACAACTATGTTGCCATTTTAGAGATGAGAAAATGAAGGTCCAGAAATGTTAAGTGACTTTGCTATGGGCTACTCAACTAGTCAGTGTGCAAGTGGGGAGTCCATTCAGAGAGCTGCTCACCACAGGAAGAATCTGCTTGCAGGTCTTTTCCACTTCTGACCTGTTCCAGAAGTGGAGGTGTGGATAAAGTGTAAGCCTGAAACAGAAGGAAACCAGGAGGCATATTTCTGGGCATTTCTAGTCCCATACTAGCTGTGATACACGCAGAGGAGAAAGATGGGTAGAAGGGGATGACAGCAAATCTGGTTGTTTCAATATGCTTCAGAAAAGAAAAAAATTGCCTTTAAGAAGGTGCGATGTAACAATGATGAGAAATACAACTTTCCTCTAGTTCCTAAATGTTTCCTCCCCGCTCCCACTACCATGACTCGAATTC